>NW_027204409.1:0-29259 GCF_024711535.1 Dipodomys merriami | reverse complement strand
AAGGAAGAAGGAAGAAGGAAGAAGGAAGAAGGAAATAAGGAAGGAAAAATGAAGGAGGGGAGAGAAAACGAAAGGAAGATATAGAAGAAACAAAGGAAAGAAGGAAGGATAGAATGAAACAAAGAGAAATAGTGAGAGAAAGAACAGAAGAGAAGAGAAAAGAAAAGGAAAATGAAAAGAAAAGAAAAGAAGCCACAAATGTCTGAAAGATAGGCCCTGAATTCAAGCCTCAGTACTGGAATGAGACAGAGGAGAGAGAGAGAGACAGCGACAGAGAGAGAGACAGAGACAGAGAGAGACAGAGACAGAGACAGAGACAGAGAGACAGAGACAGAGACAGAGAAAGAGAGAGAGAGAGGAAAGAGAGGAGAGATAAAGAGGAGAATAGAAAGGAGACAAGAGATAGAGGGGAAGAGAGGAACTTAAAAAATTAAATCCACCAAAAACAAATCTTCAAAGAAACAACTGCCCAATAAATAAGTAGGCTAAAGAATAAAAGAGAAAATTCTCTGAAGAGGAAAGAAGGATGGCCAATAGACACATGAAGATATGTTCAGCCTCTGTAGCCATAAAAGAAATGCAAATCAAAACAACATTGAGATGCCACCTCACCCCAGTTAGAATGGTTATAAACAAGAACTCTAATAACAACAGATGGTGGAGGGGATGTGGACAGAAGGAAACCTTATGGCATTGTTGGTGGGAGTGTAAACTTGTTCAACAACTTTGGAAAGTAGTATGGAGGTTCCTGAAAAGACACAACATAGAGCTCCCCTATGACCCGGCAATCCCACTTTTGGGCATTTACCCAAATGTTCACAAACAAGACCACACCAAAGCTACCAGAACGACTATGTTTATTGCAGCATTATTTACCATATCTAAGATATGGAACCAATCCAGATTCCCCTCAGTAGATGAATGGATCAAGAAAGTGTGGTATATATACACAAGGGAATTCTATGCCTCCAACAGAAAGAATGACATTGCCCCATTTGTTAGGAAATGGAAAGACTTGGAAAAATTTATAAGAAGTGAAGTAAGCCAGGGTCCAAGAAACATAGGTCCCATGATTTCCCTTATTTGCAATAACTAGTGTATGTCTGAGTCAAGCAGAAAAGGTCAGATAAGTTGTTGTGAAGCCATGATTCTGGAGTACCAGAGAAAAGTAATGAACACATTTTAAGTTTTAGCACATTTTTTATATTGTTAAAATACCATACAGAGGGATTACAATTACATGGGCAAGGTAATGAGTACATTTCTTTTTGGGGAGGGGGCTTTATATATATTTTTTTACATTTAAACTGATATATATTTTTCCCCTTCCCATCCTCCCCTCTCTGCCTCCTCACCCAATCCTCCCTGCCCCGCCACCAAAATTGTAAAGTTCGCTTTTGACATAACGATTTATACATCTCATTGTTGCAATGGGTCCACCTGTGTCCCTATTTAAACGATTTGTTTTTCCCCTTCCCCTCCACCAATTATACCGACATCAAATACAGTGAAAGCAGGGCTAATACTGTGGGGGAGGGACATATAAAGCAACAAAGAAATAATCCTATAAATGTGTTAGAAACAATCTCATGAAAGAGAAAAAATACATTTGAATACATATCTTAGGATTCATTTCCCTAACATCACCTTATCTGACCTTTTATGTACATTACATTTCTTCTTAAGCATTATTGCCTCCTCCTTTGTTTCTCCTTCCCATCCCTTCTCATCTCCCCTCCTCTGCCAAATTTGTGAAGTTTAATTTTCTTCATCACATCTTGTACATTTCATTGTTGCAATGGGCCACCTGTAACCCTATTTAAACAATTGTTTTTTTTTCCTTCCCCTCCACAAATTATACCAACATCAACTATAGTGAAAACAGGGGTTATACCGGGGGGGAGGGACATACAAAGCAACAAAACATCATCTTATAACTATGTTAGAAACTATAGAAAGAAAGAAAAAACATTTGCTTCCTTATCCTGGTGTTCATTTTGCCTAACATCAACATGTCTGACTGTTTCTGTTTGTCTCAGACATATACTAGTAATTGCAAATAAGGGAAACCATGGGACCTATGTTTCTTTGGGGCTGGTTTACTTCACTTAATATGATTTTTTCCAAGTCTTTCCATTTCCTAATAAATGGGGCAATGTCATTCTTTCTGATAGAGGCATAGAATTCCATTGTGTATATATACCACATTTTCTTGACACATTTTAACCCATTTTAAATCCTTTCTCTTATGAGCTGAATTGTGTCTTCAAAGATGAGTTGATTCTCCAATTGTCCATATCTCAGATATTTACTACATTTTTACATTATATTTTATAAACTATACACATTGTATATTAAATACATTTATGGGATAGTGTAGGTGAGATGAAAGTAGTTAAGATGAGGTGAGATTGGAATATTGTGGGCTTTAAAATTAATGGAATGCTCTTTCTTTGTCTCTCTCTTTACCCCTCTCCCTCTCTTCCTTTAGGACTGACATCTTTATCAAAAGAGAAACACAAGGATAAAGGCAGACATAGGTGTACTGCAATTTCAAGCCAAGATATAAACATTGCTAACAGCCACCACAAGCTTTGAGTGAGGAATAATAGGATTCTTTCTTACCGGACTGAATGGGGCACGACATTGACAGCATCTTGACCTTTTACTTCTAACCTGCAGAACTGATTGACAAGTACCTCGGTTATTTTAACCACCTACTTGGTGGTGCCTTGTTACAGCAAGACTAGAAAAGTCAAACAAGCTTTGTGTGATAGGTTGCCATTTACATTTTTATAACTGAATATTCAAGGTTTCAGAAAGGTTAAGTAAATTATTCAACTTTAGTATATTGATAAATAATAGTGCTGTATCATGCCAAATCCAATATTCTTTTCATTGTAAGTATGCCTCATTTAAAAAATAGGTGGCATAACTTTTATATAACTCATGCAATCTATTGTGATATAATATTCCACACAGTTTCTGAGTGCAATGTTAGATACATATTCTTCTCTCAAAAATAAATAGCTTTAAAGTGTTTTTTCCTAAGAACAAGAGAGAAAATACTGATATTGTCCAGTGTCTTTAATTGGGTAGCATCTTCTGAACTTTGTCAACTTGTCCTTTTTCTTCACTTTGTGACAAACCTTGAAATCAAAGTGAATGTGAAAATTATATCAGACTCTATATGTTGGGAAAATAATAAAAACTACATAATCCAGATACTCAGTTTAAAGGTTGAATAAACAAAAGGTACAGAAGACCTCTATAAAAATCAATCATGTATACAGGTAGATGTTAATATGTTGTCTGTTAACTTTAACATCAGGTTCTAGGACATGTTTTATGCATCAGTTTTAGAAACACTCATCAGCTCAGGTTTAGAGTAGATATTGAAACAGTGGTGGGATTGTTCTACTGTGAATAAAGAAAGTCGTAGCATATTTGGAAAGGAAAATAACGAGCGTATCATTTAACAAAACAGTTTTAGGGAACATTTTATTTTACTAATTTCATAGAATTGTACAACCTTTATAGTGAGATTACTTTAGGTTTTCAATGAATGTTATCATGTTTATACAATTTTCAAAGGCATTTGCCTTTGTATGAAAAGTGGCCAATACAGTTATCTATGGCACTATTATAGTATATGTGATTCCATTTTAATCATTCAATCTTCAGTATACTTGATTGAATCTGTCAGATATATAATTTAGCAAAGTCAGTAACATGTATTCTGGACGGTTTAGTGAATATTGAAAGTTATCTAAAATTGAAGGGATATATTTATAGTTTTAAAACATATCATCTGAAAGAAAACTAAATCCCATTGCTAATATAATAATCAAAAGAAAATTTGAGATACCATTGCATCATTTAAATTTCAATTCTTGTTATATCTCTAAGTCTTTTTAGCAAAAGCTTTACATCTTCTGTTTTTTTGTTTGTTTGTTTGTTTGTTTTTTGTCGGTTGTAGACCTGAACTCTGGGCCTGGGCACTGTCCCTCAGTTCTTCAGCTCAAGGTTAGCCCTCTACAACTTGAGCCACAGCGCCACTTCCGGCTTTCTCTGCTTATTTGGTGCTGAAGGATGGAACCCAGGGCCTAATGCATCCAAGGCAAGCACTCTACCAATAGAGCCACCTTCCCAGCCCAAAAGCTTTACATCTTCTAAAGATGAATCCTATCAATTTTTATTCAGCCAATTCCAGAATGAAAAAATGAAAAGTGGTTAGACAAACTAAAATTAAAGCCTGAAATGGCTAAGTTGATGAAGTTTTTTAAAAGCCAATTGGCATAACCTCATGCAGTCGGTGAATATTAGTCAAGGTAAATTTTCATCCTCATTTTGCTATTGGTTAGGAGAATGCTATCATCTAAGGCTATCATACTATTGGCTATGAGAATGCTGTCTTCTTTGAATTAAAGCTAACCCGAATAAAGCTAGAGCACAAACGAAAGCTAAAGAACAATTTATACTCTTTTTCTTGAAAGAGAGAAGAGAGTGGAAAATGAAAGAGGGTGAATAACGTAAGATATACCAAGTGTAACTAAGAAATGTTCAGTGAACATCAGCAGACTGATGATCAATAAGAAGATGGAGTGGTAGGAGATTAAGAATCTTTAATATTGTTACAATGAGATGTACAAGTCGTTATGTCAAAAACGAACTTTACAACTTTGGTGGGGGGGCAGGGAGGATTGGGTGGGGAGGGCGGGGGAGGGGAGGATGGGAAGGGATGGGAAGGGGAAACAAAGGAGGAAGCTACAATGCTTGATAAGAAATGTACTCATTATCTTGCCCATGTAATTATAATCCCTTTGTACAGTATTTTCACAATAAAAAATAAATAAAAATTTTAAAAAAGAATCTTTAATACTGTTAGAATAGGTTATTTGCAAGTATGTAAACAGGAAAAATAAACTTACCATTTCTTAGGGGAAAGGGGGAAAAGAGTATGATACAGTAGGAAAAATAGATTGCCATACAATGTTAACATGTATGGTCATGTAATAGTAACTTCTTTTTGGACTTCTCCATGTGGGTTTACTTTGCAAACTCAATTTATAGATAATACCAGAAGAGTGACTGATGATCAGTTTTATCAAGTACATTAATTTGATTAGGACAGGAGTAAAAGTTTTAAGTTTTTTATATATGTCAAATAAGAAAAATGACCTTTCTCTAAGTATGTTCTGCATTTTTTCAGTGTTTCATTCTGCAATTTACTTACAATGTCTTGGCTTTGATTCCATTTCAGTTATTTCTTCTATTTCTCTGAGTGGCCATCCATGTGCACAAATGTATCTGGATTTATCTTTGGTTTCTCAGCTGTATTTCTAATCAGATCCTTGTTACCTTCTCTCTTTGTAATTGTCTTATCTATCACTTCTATTTGAAACCATATATATAGTCATTTCAATACACTGAAAAGTTTGGTTCCATTTAAATTATTTATTTTAAAACCTTTCTTTTGTTAATCCTTATCATTTTCATGTTTTGATTTAATACCAGATATTGAGTTGGCAAAAACAAAAGGATGATTTGAGTTTCTTGATCGTGTTAGCTTCCTTTCCAAATAATTTGATTTTGCTTTTTGGAGGTAGAAAACTTTGCATCAATTGATAGACAGGATGAGAGGTATTCTTTGTTATTGGTCATCTCTAATGGATAACAGGTTTTTTTTTTTATTACTGATGCCTACTTCTTCAAATTCACTGACATGCTTAATGTATGATACAGAATATCTTGACACAAGCTTATGAAAATTTGAAAGCAGATCTGCCAAAATATTTGCAACTCTGAACCCACTTTAGTAATAACAAGTTATTCAGGATAAAAGAGTATACCTTGTACTCATTACCTTGTCCATGTAATTGTAACCCCTCTGTGTGGTATTTTCACAATAAAAAATTTTTTGTCAAAAAGTATACCTGCTTAGACTTCTATCTACCTTGTACCTTATTTCATCCAATTTTTGTTCTGTATTATTAGTTTGAAGCATAATTTTCATATTTTTTGGGTCCGGTAGTGGAGCCTGAACTCTGGGCCTGGGCGCTGTCCCTCAGCTCTTTACCTCAAGGCTAGCACTCTACCACTTGAACCACAGAGCCACTTCCGGCTTTTTTCTTTTTTGCTTATGTGGTGCTGAGGAATCGAACCCAGGGCCTCAGGCATGCAAGGCAAGCGCTCTACCACTGCGCCATCTTTGCAGCCCAATTTTCATATTTTTTATAAACTGGTTTCTTTTTGTCCTAACTGGGAGAATAATTAAATTACTTTCCATTGCCCCAAACAGAAATTTTGTGGTTATTATTTATTTGTACTAATTGCCTATCCATTGTATTCACTCAGATGTACCGGGTGTCAGGAGCCAGTGGCCAACACGTGTAATTCTAGTTATTCAGGAACCTGAGATCTGGATGCAAGCAGTTTGAAACAAGCCTCAAGAGAAAAGTCTGTGAGAGTCTGTTTGCAAATTCATTAGTGAAAAGCCATGCTACAGGTGTGGATCAAGTGGGAGAGTGCCAACCAACAAGATGACTAAGACCAGGACACCAAATTCAACATTTCTACCTCAATATAAAATAATGCCTTAACTTGTTGAATGTAATTTAAAAAATGTTCTCAAGCAATGAATTTTTTGCAAGCTTTTTTTGTGATTAAGTGATTACATGATTTCACAAATTTCACAGTATTGTGGGATAGTGATGCTTAGTGAAAGTCACAAACACATTCTAACTTTCATGGGGCAAATTGTCTATTGTGGTCTATAAAGTTTACGAGTTCTATGAGCTTTGAATATACACTTATTTCTTCCACCTCACATAATATGTACATTCCTTTCCTTTTGCTCAGTGTCAGCTTTTCTCTCTTTCTCACTCATTCCCTCCCTCCCATCACTGGCATTCAGTTGCTTAGCTAAAATAGTGAATTTTAAGTAAAAATTATACCATGTAACAGCAGTAAAGAAAAAGTGTTTAAAATATTTTTAGTTTTTTTTTTGGTCCAGTCGTGGAGTCTGAACTCCGGACCTGGGTGCTGTCCCTCAGCTCTTCAGCTCAAGGCTAGCACTCTACCACTTGAGCCATAGCGCCACTTCCGGCTATTTTCCTTTTGCTTTATGTGGTGCTGAAGAATTGAACCCAGGGCCTCATTCACGCAAGGCAAGCGCTCTACCACTGAGCCACCTTTCCAGCCCTTATTTCATTTTTTATGGCATCTATCCATCCATCCATCCATCCATCCATCCATCCATCCATCTATCTATCCATCCATCTATACATACATATCAACCTATTCATAATCTTCATTGAAACATCTATTTCACTAATGAGCAATTAGAAGATATCTTGGGCCCTCTGTATTATACCACTATGTAAGATTCCCAAGGCCTGCAGGCAGCCTTAGAATGACATCCTACTTTTTTTTAAGTGTAAAATTTTATTTTTCTAGGATATTATGGTATTTTCTAAAAAACTCTGGTTTAAAAAAATAAATTTCTCCATGCAGAAGCAATTTCAAGAAGTATTGAGATATCTAACTAAAATACTCAAAACTGAGGGAAATTGGACATCCTTAGAGTTACATTTGCATAGGGCCTATTTTTATGTCATCTACAAACCAAATTTTATCCATTTGGCTTTTGATAGTGTATCATGAAGAAAATAACATCACCTCTAATTTCAAACCATGTAACTTATGTTAACCACAGTGTGCGTGGCACAATTGCTATTGTAAAATGCAAGGTGCTCTTTGCTAATATTCTGGAGTGTTGATTCCCTCACTGTACGTGTCCATTTTCTGATAAAAAGGTGAAAGCTTGCCGGGTGCTGGGGCTCACACCTGTGATTTTAGCTACTCAGGAAGCTGAGATCTGAGTCAGATCATGGTTCAAAGCCAGACTGGGCAGGAAAGTCCATGAGACACTTAGCTCCAATAAACCACTCAGAAAACTGGAAGTTGTGCTATGGCTCAAGTGGTAGAGCACTAGCCTTGAGCTGAAGAGCTGAGGGACAGGGCCCAGGCCCCGAGTTCAAGCCCCATGACCTACAAAAAGAAAAAAAAATCGTGAAATCTTTAGTTAGACAATGTTGGAACATTAAAACACAAAATGAGCCTAATGTTTTGTTTGGACCTGTGTTCTTCTGGAAGTATAGTATGTTATAATCATTGTATTCCAAATATTCCTTTCAATTTAATATGTCCTCCCATGGGCTTTTTATGGTTTTAGGATGTAAGAACATAAGTACTAGTTGGGCATTAGTGTCTCACACCTGTTATCCTAGCTACACCCCAGGATGAAATCTGAGGGTTGTAGTTAAAGCAACTTGGGCGGAAGATCTGTGAGACTTTTATCTCCACTTACAAAGAAGAACACACAGAATTGTCTAGGAGACCTTAACTGGCCGTAAATAGGAGGAAGATCTTTTTACTCTCAGGTCAGAAGAGGTGAGAGGAGGGAAAGAAAGTGGAAACAATGACCATAGTCCAATTTAAATACCTGCCAGCATTTTATCTCTTACCAGCAAGAAGGTCCTCCAATGATTCCTAACTCTGCTCCAGGCTGGCCAAATATCTGGAATTTCTTCTCTGTCTCTAGATCTTTTCTGTAATTATTCTCTTGAAGCAACTTCTTCTGTGTTATAAGTGAAGGTTTTCTAGGGTTAGTTAGTGAACTAGTATTGAAAAAGCTATGATAGATTCTTACTTAAACAACTATGATATGTACCAGGTCCTGTATTGAATCCCCAGCAGCACAAAAACAAACAGCTAAACAAACAAACGTAAATAATTAAAAATAAAGAGTCTATGATCACAGCCACTGTGGATGTATGAGTCACCGATTCACTTGATCTTTTCTGATTCATTTGATTGTCTTTCTTCACTTGTCAAGTTCAATCAAATCCACATAGCCACTGTTACATAGTTTATATAATACTGTAGCTTTCCAGTGCTCTGTAGACTAAGCTTGTTTGGGCATACAATATTTTATTTTCATCATACATCCTGGCATACTTCCTACTTTCACTGTTAAGTAGTAAAAAAGTGGGGCTGAGTCTTCCTTCCCTGTTTCTTTTCTAAAGCTTAGCAAAATGGTACCAATCTGTGTTTTGAGATCTCATGTAAGTTGGACAAAATCAGACTGATAATTGACTGTCCTCAATAAGGATAATTGATTTGAAAGCACATTTTGGTTTGTTATCATTAAAATTTATTTAAGCAAAAATATAATTTCTGCATGATTCTAATTATATTCATCCTGGCTATGTTAATGACTTATTTAAGGGATAAATTATTTAAACAGTCATGCTTCAAAAGATAAATGAAATGATAAAACTCTCCTTACATTATTCAGGACATTGTATTTGAAAGCTTTAATATTATATCTTTAACTGGAAGGTTTACTACTTTAGAACTATATCTTTAACTTGTAGATGATCCACAATATATATATATATATATATATATATATATATATATATATATATATATATAATCCAGAAGTATATATATAAACATATATGTGTGTGTGTGTGTGTCTCCTATCTCTCTCTCTCTCTCTCTCTCTCTCTATATATATATATATATATATATATATAAATATATATATATATATGCTTATATATGATACAAGGTAAATTCATTCTTCAGTTTTATCTTAGCTATCCTGGTGTCACTGTGTCCGATAATGCTCTTAGTAGTCTCTGCTTCTCCCTTTCTGAATGATACTTGTGGCTAAAAGTGCAAAACCAGGAACCTTTCCTCTTGTAGAAACCCAATAAAAATTGATTTCAACATTTTACACATTATAGGTTTTAACATTCCTTGTCATTTATATCTATGACAATACTTATTCATCAGTACTGAAAAACATACTGACAATAGGATCCAAATTATTGTAATGATAGTATTTTTGCATTCATAAATGAACTAACAAGATATACTGACATTCATCTTTTGTATTGTATTGATAATTTGCAAGAAATTGCTGTCATTTAAGTATATTGTCAATATCATAGAGGCCCATTATTTCTTATATATTTACATGAATATTTCATGTTCTATTAGCAAAGACTGTTGTCTTAATATGTTCTTGTATTTTAACTCATTGGGAGTTTTCCATGTGAAGTGACTTGAACGTTGTTTTCCAATGCCTCTGAAACTTGTAAAAATAACTGAAAGGAGCTGGGTGCCAGTAGCACACACCTGTCATCCAAGCTACTCAGGAGGACAAGATCTGAGGATCAAGGTTAAAAGCCAACTAGGGTAGGAAAGTCCATGAAAGTCTTATCTCCAATTAACCACCAGAAAAAAAGAAGTGTGCTGTGGCTCAAGTAATAGAGTGTTAGCCTTGAGCTGAAGAGCTCAGGGACAATGGTCAGGCCCAAAATTCAAGCCCTACAACCTACAAAAAATAAAAATAAAAAATAATAGAAATAATTAATGAAATGCTAAGACATGTGTTACTGGTTCTATAGATGATTACATGTTGATATTAAAAATTATAATTCTATAAAGAAACAATAAAGAAAGCAAACAAAATTATTAACTTAAAGAACCTATACAGAGCTGTTCCGGGAAGATGGCGGAGGAGAAGCTGGAATGAACAAGCTCTCGCATAGAAAGCAGTTTTAGAGTTCCAGTGAACAGTCCTAAGCCAGAGAATCACACCAAGTGTGCCATCACAGGACAGAGAGTTAGACAAGAGAGGGGAAGCCAAGGAAACACATCAGCTGCCGCTGCGGCAGCAGGGTCGTGGCAGCGACCACCGCCGCGGGGTCATACCTGAGACACAGAGAGTCCGGGAAAAAGGAGCCAGACGCAGCGGACGAGCAGATTCTACTCAACACCAACAAGAACAGACAAGGAGCGGACATCTTCATCCTGCTGTTTGCAGACCAGAGATGACCCAGGATCCAAGACTCGGCATGAGTACAAGCCCGAAGTCCTCACTCCTTCTCAGGGAGCAGAGGAGGGAAGGCCACCCCTCCCCCCCCAGCACCGGTGATCTCCATCATGGATACCGAAAAAGCTCGGAGGAGCTGCTAGCTCCAGCTCAGGCCTTGGAATAAAACGAGTCAGTTAGCAGGTCACAAGAACTTAATGGCGAAGTGACCTGCCAGACTCAGCTCCATCCAGGGAAAAGTCACCCAGCTCAGGCACCAGCCATTGGAGTGCCTTGCCTCACTGGGTAACCAGAGCCAGAGGCTGCCCCTCCCTCTAGCAGCCACCACAATCAATTGAACAACAGAAACCCTGAGAATGGATCCAGGCTGGGCGCTGTGAGCTTTATCACAAAATAGCCCCAGGGAAAAGCTACTGTTTGTTGAAAGGCCTCAACTCTACCCAGAACCTAGCCTCATCACCACATCCCCCTCTTTTGTGATTCTCAAAGCAGGTCACCCTCCCAGAAAACTAAACTGGGAGGGGGATCTCAAAATCTTGAGTAAAGCAGAGCATTTTTCTGCCTCTTCCAACCAACCGACTTAAGAAACCAATCAAGCCACAGGACCTCAAGCTGACCAGAGACTCCAACAAGAGACTGGTTACAAACAAAAGGGAGATACAGGATTCTTCCCACTCCTCCCACCCCACAAAAAAATTCAAAAGACTTTTTCTTTTTTTTTCTTCTTCTTCTTCTTTTCTTTTTGCTTGTTTTTTTGTTTTTGGTTACCTTATATATATATATATATATATTTCCCTTCTAAAACTTTTATTAATCTTTAATTTTTGCCTCTTCTGAAAAAATAATTGTTTTCCAGTAACTTTTTTGTTTTCGTTCTCATCTTATAATTTTTATTTTAGGAATATGTGAATGAGCGTTTTCCTTTCTTTTCTTGTCTTCTTTCTCTTTTTCTTTCTTTCTTAATTATCTTTTTGTTTTTTGTCTAGCTCTACTGAACTTCTGATCTTTTCTTCTCCCTTTCCCATCCTTAAAGTTTTTCACATCTCCTCTATGTCCCTCCCCTTCTCTGAACATATTCACATTCCTCTCTAAATAGACGGTCTTTTAACCTCTATAATAACATTAATTTTTACGTTTCTATTTTTTTCTGGTCTCTCTTCATTCCCCTTTCCATCTCTTCTTTTTCTTTCTCTCTCTACTTGCATCCTACCCAACCCATTTCCTGCATTGTGATTAGGACATAGTTAACTCTCCCTGTGCCTCCCCACACCAATCTATTCCTATTTTTTACCCACATCTCTCCCTAATCCTAATAATTTCTGGTTTTCCAAATTCTTTTCTGCGGTTCGAAGTCCTTTAACATATAGTTGTTTGATGTTGAATAGATGTATCTGTTGAACTAGATTGTATCTGTAGATTATTGACTGTACAAACGCAAACGTTGGTTGATGGTTGCCTTAAGATAGTGTTCTAGCACAAAACTGTTGCAATCTTCATCTCAAATGGGCCGAGTAAGCCGGAAAAACACAAGAAAAATGGCAAATTCGGGTATCTCAATTCCCAATCTTGATAATCAGGGATTAGAACAGATAAAGAATAATCCAGAGGAGAGTTCCCAAATAGCTCTACAAACACTAATAGCAAACATGATAAATGAGAAGTTTGACAATGTAAAAAGGACTCTGTATGAGCGTGATAGGGAGAGAGAGGAGGCATCCCAGAAGTTTATACAGGAATATCATAAGCGTGATGAAGCTACTCAAAAACTAATAGTGGATTTGTGTGAACAACTTGAGAATACTCAAAGAGAAAGGGAGGAATGGCGTGAGCAGACAGAGAACACTCAAAGAGAACTGCAGGAATCCCAGGAACGGGAAGAAAGAGAATTGCAGGAATCCCACAGACGGGATGAAGCTAATCAAAGATTAATTCAGGAATTGACAGACCAGGTAGAGAATACACAAAGATCACTAAAGGCATACATGTAATCCATTAACAAAGAGCTGAAGGAAGTCAGGGAGACCACAAAGGGAATACTGAATGGAACCCAACAGAAGGAATGGGAGTCCAAAGAAACCATAACCAATCAACTAAGTGATTTGAGAACAAACACTGAACACCAAATTAAGGAAGTAAAGAAATTCATACAAGACCTAAAACAGAGCTTCAACAAAGAACTTGAAGCCATCAAATCTGACCAATTAGAAGGAAAAGAGATAAAAAACAAAGTAGAGAGTCTTGACAGCAGGTTAGACCATGCAGAAGATCGAATCTCAGGGATTGAAGACAGCCTAGATATTATAGAGTAAAAACATACAACCATCCAAGACAAGTCCAAGAAATATGATAGGTCTATCCAACACCTGGAAGACACCATCAGGAGGCCCAATCTAAGGATAATGGGTGTAGAGGAGCACCTAGAAACAGAAGTAAATGGTCTAGGAAATTTGTTTAACAGGATCCTAGCAGAGAACTTCCCAAACATACAAAAAGATAGGCCTATTCAGATACAAGAAGCTTTTAGAACCCCAAATAGACCAGACCAGAATAGGACATCCCACCGTCACATTATAATCCACACAGGATCAACCCAGACCAAGGAAAAGATCCTTAAAGCTGTCAAGGAGAAAAGGGTAGCCTGGAATGACGTATGCCATGCCCTAAAAACAAACAAATATCAACCAAGATTACTGTACCCAGCTAAACTCTCCTTCATAACTGAAGGCCAAATAAAAACCTTCCATAGCAAAGAAAAATTGGAACGATACATCTCCACCAAACCAGCCATACAAAAGATTCTTAAAGATATCCTATACATAGAAAACCAACAAGACCGCAACAAAGGCCAAGAAACTGCACCCAAACTGAGAATCCAAAAACCTTAGGAAGAACCCAGTTTTCGCAGCCCCCAAGAAGATGGATAACTTGGCAAGAACTCCCAAATACCTCTCAGTCCTATCTCTTAACGTTATCGGACTGAACTCTCCAATTAAGCGACATAGACTGTCTACTTGGATTAAAAAACAAGACCCTTCTATCTGCTGCCTGCAGGAGTCACATCTTGCCCGTAAAAACAAACACATTTTCAAGGTTAAAGGCTGGAACAAAATCTACCAAGCAAACGGCCCTCATAAACAGGTGGGAGTTGCAATCCTAATATCAGATAAAACAGACTTCAAAATAAAATTCGTTGGAAGAGATAAAGAAGGTCGCTACATACTAATTAAAGGATCTCTCCTTCAGGAGGATATTACAATTCTAAATATCTATTCGCCAAACAATGGAGCACCCAAATTTATCAAAGAAACACTACTTTCCCTCAAATCCCATATAGATCCAAAGACATTAATTGTTGGGGATTTTAACACACCACTCTTCCCACTAGATAGATCAACTCAGCAAAAACTCAATAGAGAAACCGCAGATCTAAACAGCAGCATAGATCAACTAGACTTAACAGACTTTTACCGAACATTTCACCCAGCAGCATCAGAATACACGTTCTTCTCAGCAGCACATGGAACGTTTTATAAAATAGACCACATTTTAGGCCACAAAGCAAACTTGTCTAAATTCAGAAACATTGAAGTTATACCTTGCATTCTCTCTGAGGACAAGGGAATAAAATTAGAACTTAACACCAAAAGCCACCAAAGAAAGTCCGGTATCACATGGAGGCTGAACAACACACTGCTGAATCATGAGTGGGTCATGGAAGAGATTAGAAAGGAAATTCAAATGTTCATGCTATTCAACAAAAATGAACACACAAATTACCAGCTCCTCTGGGACACAGCAAAGGCAGTACTCAGAGGCAAGTTTATAGCTCTGAGCTCCTACATCAAGAAATTGGAGAGATCGGAAACCAACAATATAATGACACTTCTAAACCTTTTTGGAAAAGAGCAGCAAGATGAACCCCAATCCAGGAGATGGAAAGAAATAATCAAAAATAAATCAGAATTAAATGAATTAGAACCCAAAAAAACTATAGAAAGAATCAACAAAACAAAGAGTTGGTTCTTCGAAAAACTTAACAAAATTGACAGACCCTTAGCAAACCTTATCAGAAAAAGAAGAGAACACACCCAATTAATAAACTCAGAGATGAGAATGGAAAAATCAACACGGAAACGACCAAGATTCAGAACATTACAAGGGAATACTTCTCAAAACTTTATGCTAATAAGTTTGAGAACTTGACAGAAATCTACTTTTCCTAGCAAATATTGACATGCCAAAACTAAACCAAGATGAGTTAAACCAGCTTAACAGGCCCATATCAAGCATTGAAATAGAAACAGCAATAAGAGACCTCCCAGCTAAGAAAAGTCCAGGACCAGATGGCTTTACAGCGGAATTTTACAAGGCCTTCAAAGCAGAGCTCATACCAATACTCCTCCAACTCTTCAATGAAATGAAAGAGAAAGCTCACTACCGAACACATTCTATGAAGCCATCATAACCCTCATCCCAAAACCAGGCAGGGACTCATCAAAGAAAGAGAACTATAGACCCATTTCTTTGATGAATATTGATGCAAAACTTCTCAACAAAATTTTGGCCAATTGACTTGAACAATTCATCCAAAAAATCATACAACACGATCAAACAGGATTCATTTCAGGGATGCAAAGCTGGTTCAATATACGCATATCAATTAATATTATTCATCACATCAACAGGAGCAAGAATAAGAACCACATGGTTATCTCAATAGATGCAGAAAAAGCATTTGACAAGATCCAATACCCCTTTATGATGAAGGTTCTGGAAAAATTAGGAATCCATGAAATATTCCTCAATACAATAAAGGCTATATATGACAAACCTACAGCCTGCATTATACTCAATGTGTAAAAACTAAAGCCATTTCCTCTTAATTCAGGAACAAGTCAAGGATGCCCACTCTCTCCACTTCTCTTCAATCTAGTATTAGAATGCCTAGCTACAGCAATAAGAAAAGATGCAGACATAAAGGGGATCCAAATAGGGAAAGAAGAAATAAAACTCTCCCTCTTTGCAGACGACATGATCTCGTATTTAAAGAATCCCATAGACTCCACTCCCAAATTAGTCAAACTGATTCAAAACTTTGGCAAAGTAGCAGGTTATAAAATTAACCCCCAAAATCAATGGCTTTTCTCTATGCCAACAATGAGAAAAGTGTGGCTGAAATTAGGAAAGCAACTCCATTTGTAATAGCCCCACAAAAAATAAAATACCTAGGAATTAACTTAACCAAAGAAGTGAAGGACCTCTATGATGAAAACTTTAAAATCTTGAAAAAGGAAATCAACACAGAACTTAAAAAATGGCAAAACCTCCCATGCTCCTGGATTGGCAAGATTAACATCGTGAAAATGGCAGAACTTCCCAAGGCTATCTACAAATTCAACGCGATACCTATCAAAATTCCACCCTCATTCTTCAACGAAATAGAAGAGGCAATCCAAAAATTCATATGGAACAATAAAAGACCCCGAATAGCAAAAACGCTCCTCAACGGAAAGAACACTGCTGGAGGAATATCAATACCAAATTTCAAACTCTACTATAAAGCCATAGTAATCAAAACAGCTTGGTATAGGCATAAAAACAGACCTCAGGGCCAATGGAATAGAATTGAAAACCCAGAAATGAACCTACAGACCTATAGCCATCTAATCTTTGATAAGGAAGCTAAAACAATAGAATGGAAGAAAGACAGCCTCTTCAGTAAATGGTGCTGGCAAAATTGGTTAACTACATGTAGAAAACTAAAGCTAGATCCTTATATATCACCCTGCACCAGAATCAACTCCAGATGGATCAAAGACCTTGAACTCAAAGCAGACACTCTGAAAACATTACAGGATGGAATAGGAGAAACCCTAGGTCTCCTTGGCTCAGGCCGAAATTTTCTGAATAGAGACCCAGAAGCACAACAAATCAAAGAAAGGTTGGACAAATGGGATTGCATAAGATTGCAGAGCTTCTGCAGGGCAAATGACATAGCTGGCAAGATCAATAGAAAGCCCACCGATTGGGAGAAGATCTTTACTAGCCATAAAACGGACAAGGGTCTCATATCTAAAATATACTTGGACCTCAAAAAATTAAACCACCCAACAACAAATCCTCAAAGAAACAACTGCCCAATAAATAAGTGGGCGAAAGACTTAAAGAGAAGCTTCTCTGAAGAAGAAAGAAGGATGGCCAATAGACACATGAAGAAATGTTCAACATCCCTTGCCATAAAAGAAATGCAAATCAAAACAATGTTGAGATATCACCTCACTCCAGTTAGAACAGCAAAAATCAAGAACTCTAACAACAACAGATGCTGGAGGGGATGTGGACAGAAAGGAACCTTACTTCATTGTTGGTGGGAATGTAAACTTGTTCAACCACTTTGGAAAGCAGTATGGAGGTTCCTCAAAAGACTTCACATAGATCTCCCCTATGATCCAGCAATCCCTCTTTTGGGCATTTACCCAAATGTTTACAAACAAGACCACACTAAAGCTACCAGCACAACTATGTTTATTGCAGCATTATTTACCATAGCTAAGATATGGAACCAACCCAGATGCCCCTCAGTAGATGAATGGATCAAGAAAATGTGGTATATATACACAATGGAATTCTATGCCTCCATCAGAAAGAATGACATTTCCGCATTTGTTAGGAAATGGAAAGGTTTGGAAAAAATTATATTAAGTGAAGTAAGCCAGGCCCAAAGAAGCATAGGTCCCATGGTTTCCCTTATTTGCAATATCTAGTATAGGTATGAGTCAAGCAGAAAAGGTCAGATAATGTGATGTTAGGAAAACGAACCCTTAAATATGTATTTTAATGTTTTCGTTTCTTTCATGCATGTGTTTCTAACACATTTATAAGATTATTTCTTTGTTGCTTTGTATGTCCCTCCCCCACAGTGTAACCCCCGCTTTCACTATATTTGATGTCAGTATAACATGTGGAGGAGATGGGGACAAACAAGTCGTTTAAGGATTCAGGTGGACCTGTTGCAACAATGAGAAGTACAAAATGTCAGGTCAAAACCAGCTTTACAATGTCGGTGTGGGGGGGGAGGGGGGTATAATTGGGTGGGGGGAGGGGGTAGGCTGGGATGGGAGGTGAAGGGTAAACAAAGGAGGAGGCTGCAATGCTTGGTAAGAAATGTATGCATTATCCTGCCCATGTAATTGTAGCCCCTCTGTACAGTATGTTCTCAAATAAAATAAAATTAAATTAAAAAAAAAGAACCGGTACAATTTTTATTTTGATGAATATGTTGTCATAAGAAATATGTAACTGTTATAATGATGTTCTAAATATTTTTGCTTATTGATTTTTATGGACAGATTAATTTATGTGAGGTTTTATAATCATAACAATCATATTTTTTAATTGAAAGCATATTATATATTCTTTTTCATATATATATTTACCTGAGATATTATTGACATTTTAACATAAGAATTGAGGCCATGGATCATAATTATTTTAATTTTTTGAATAACAGTGTTTAAACATATTTTAATGATTATAGTGATATGTTGAACATATTGTATTTAGACATTCACAATGTTTTTAAATTGCTATCCTTATTACTATTTTCCACACTCATACGTAGTACATTTTTCAAATAATATTTTGTTACTCTTTTAAGTATCTCACAAACTACCATCAATTTTTAAATTTTTGATGATTTTCTTATCTTACCTCTATATTTCTTCTATTGCTTTCCCCCCAAAAAAGTTTCTGTAATTCTTTATTTACAGCAGATATCACTTTCATGAGTTCTTTTCTATTTATGTCTGGTTTGGCTGATTTTTGAAAGTTATGTTATGACTTAAATATGACTCTTAATAAGCTATAATTGCTCATACATAGAATAACACATATATCAATCAAAGAAATCAATACTAGTGTAAACTCATAACAAATAATTGCCATAGAAACTTCTCAGTGTATTTGTAAGTATAATTAAATAAAACTGAAATAGTTCTTTCAAGCTCTGTGTTATTGAGTAGATATGAGTTATTATTGACCCATAATGACACAATCACTAAACAAATGTCCATTTCATATATATGGTGTTCCCTATGTTATTTTTTGTTTTGTTTCTTAATTTTATTATTGTAAAGGTCATATACAGAGAGCTTAAAGTTACAAAAATCAGATAACAATTACATTTCCGTTCAAACAGTATTATCCTCTCCCTTGTTTTCTCCCAGGTTTTCCCTCCCCACTATCTGATCTGACCCTCCAAGTTGTATAGTTCAATTCCAAAATAGTGTCTAGTGAGTATCGTTGCTAAATTAGTTCACTTCTTGTCCCACTATTTCTGTGTTTCTTCTTATCCTCCCCAAATCAGATTAATTTAGCTATTTTTAGTTTCTTTCATCAGTGTTATTCTTATAATACAGCTAAATGAAAACTTATGTATTCAAAGGGTATCTATTAGAACTTAAACTGAACAGTTCTATAAAATATAAATCCATTTTCTTTTTTTGAGGGGGGTCCAGTTGTGGAGCCTGAATTTTGAGCCTGGATGCTATCCCTCAGCTCTTCAGCTCAAGGTTAGCGCTCTACCACTTGAGCCATAGCGCAACTTCCGGCTTTTTTTCTTTTTGCTTATGTGGTGCTGAGGAATCAAACCCAGGGTCTCATGCATGAAAGGCAAACGCTCTACCACTGCGCCACCTTCCCAGCCCCTACAAATCCATTTTCTACATATATAAATAATATTAACATAGGTACCATAGTCCATTTTGTGCTGCTGTAACAGAATTCCTGAGACTGGGCCCATTATACTGAACAAAATTATACTGGTCCATATCTCTGGAAAATTTGTGATCGGTATAAAATGATTCTTTACATGTTCTTTCATCCTATGGCAGACAAGTAAAGAGAAGTGAACAAAGGACAAGAAGTCAAACTCACAAACTCAAGCAGATTTTAATTGCCATTAATCCATTCATATAGGGGAACCCTTCTCATCTAAACACCTCACATTGAGTCTAATACTCAAACATAATTTTACTAGTGATTATTTCAGTATTAAAGTAGATATAGTCAGCCCAGGTATATATGCTGTTTCATATAAGATGTTTGCAAATGAACTGTAGAGATACAATGCTTTGTAAACAGGAAAGTGTGTGTGTGTGTCATTTCCTTGATCCAAGAAATGTTATCTCAAAATAATTTTTCCAAGTATCCATTTCTTTAAGAATGGTCAATATCATTCCTTCTGATGGATGAGTAGAATTATATTGTGTATATATACCATATTTTTTTTTTACCTATTAGGCCACTGAAGGGCATCTGGGCTGATTGGATGTTTTGGCTATGGTAAATAATGCTGTTTTGAACATGGTTGTGCTGGTGACTTTAGTGTGGCCTTAAAGAGGGGGATGTGGGGAGAAAGCAGCCAAGAATTCATTGTATATACCATAGAATTGAGAAAAAATAGGGAAATGGTGGGTCAAAGGGTGTTGAAGAGGTTGAAGGGATGACATGGATCAACATGCATCATACACATCAATTGCTTTATGGCAAAAAAATCAATACATAAAAAGAAAAATGAATGAAGGGGTAGATTAAGATGGGTGGTTAAGAACATTGAAAGGGGCAACATTGAACAAGATTCACTGTATTCATAAACTGCTTTGTGAATAGCAAATCCTTTGTAATGTTACTTAAAGATAATAAAAAAAGCAATTAAAAAGAACTGTAGGTCAAAAGCCAAAAAAAGAAAAGAAAGAAAAAGAAAAATTGCCTCATTTTAAGCGTAGACATACTTTTTTTTTCTTTTATCAAGCACAAAGTTTAGACTTTACATGTTATTTTCATCTATCAGAGGTGAGATGATCCGGCAATTTAGCCCTTTAAGGGCCCTCAAATCATTTGGAATATGACTGTAAAAACACATATGTTTCTTGTGTGCTTCTTGTCCACTACTCTTGGCCATCTGGCTGTATTGGTCATTTTTAATTGCCATTGAATAACTTATTTAAAAAAAGCCAGATGGCTTTGGTAGAATTAAAGGTGCCATCTCATGTTAAATATATTATATTTTGTTCATAAACATTTTGTTAACTAGTATTTTTCTGGTATTTGGATTACAAACTATATAGTGCATTGCTCCTATGCTTAAGCTGATGATATACTGAAGAAAATAACCAAACAATGCTAATATATTTATATGTATATGTATATAAAATACACTTACACATAAAGAATGGAATTCCTCTGTTTGCAATCATTTCAATGCTATGGGAAATTTGTACTCAATGACAGAAAAATTATCAGTGCTTTCTCTTCTTTTAAATGATATGCTATCTTCAGTTTCAATAATGTGGAAAAACACTTGCTGTAATATTCGTAAAAATGAGTACTGTTCTAAAGATGTGAACTCGATAGTATAGCAAGTAAATTTGTTATAAAGATTAAAGAATTCTATAAAATTGGTATTGACCCACAAGTTAACCTGCTGACATTTAACTTAAAAATTAGCTTTATAAGCTGAAGAACAGAGGACAAGCCCTGAGTTCAAGCTCCAGAACCAACACACTCTATCACATACACAAAAGATAATCAAATCAAGCCAAAAATTGTCTTGTATATAACTTTATCTGATGTGGGGTGTGGAAGGGTTAAGCACAGAAATGGTGGGACAAAGGGTCAACCAATTTAGCAGAAATTGCTAGATACTACGTTGGAACTATACAATTTTGGGGGAGGGAAGTAGGGAGAGGAAAAACTGGGAAAGAATGAGGGAGGTAATGACACGTTTCAAAAGGAAATACACTCATTACTTGACTCATATAACTGACACCTCTCTGCATATCACTTTTACAAAAATATTTAAAATAAATAAATAAAACAAAAAGAAAAAATTAGCTTTATAGTAATTTTTATCAGAGCTTTAATTAATAATGATAATTTTCTAGATCTGAAAACTATGAATACATTTCAGAAAAAAAAATCAAGTAGCTTTCATACTTTCATGTAATGCGTTATATTTGCTAACTTGATAAAAAAAAACGGCATACTATATCACCACTTTTTAGTAGAAAATCATATTGGCATTTAAATAAATACCAGTATTATCAATTGGCTAGTTCAATGATGACATTGACATATATTTAAGAAATTTCAGTTTATATATTTAGTAACAATAAACAAAAAAATCTGAACATATGTTCTCACAAGTTTAATTTTTGTCCTAATTTTAAAAATGTATAGTTAGGGTCAAACTTTAGTAGCAATGTATTTATAGCAACTTCAAAATTTGCAAGATAACATCTTTCTTAATCTAGTCAGAATACTGACAAATCTCCCTTATCTCTTTGTATTATGACATTTTTGTTGACACTGTTGTATTGAAGAACTTATTATTAGCTAAAGCCTTTCCCAAAATAATCCTACTGAAAGATGGAACATCCTGATAAACTATATAATAACATTCCTAAGAAGCTATTAAAAATTGATACATCAGGCTGGGAAGGGAGGTGAAGGGTAAACAAAGGAGGAGGCTGCAATGCTTGGTAAGAAATGTATGCATTATCCTGCCCATGTAATTGTAGCCCCTCTGTACAGTATGTTCTCAAATAAAATAAAATAATATTTTTAAAAAATTGATACATCAGTCCAACAAAATCATTTTAATTATGTACTTTTGTGTACAATAAAACTTTTGAGTAAAAAATGCTGTTACATTTTGTGTAAAACAAAAGTAAAATATGAAAAATAATTTTCAGCTGTGGACATTGGCAAAATATGCATTGTAATATGTTTGGCTAAACTATTATTTCTGACTAATATTTTGTTGTTTGTGCCCATAATTGAAATCAAGAATAACCTGCAGAATTTGCTAGTAACTAAATGTTAATAATTCATAATATTACTTATTTTTGGTGATGTATTTCAGAGAAAATTTAAAGAACAACTTAGCCATATTATGACGCTGTTAATAATCTGAAACAGACTTGAAGGGAGTCTGAGAGCTTGTCAATGGTCAATTTTGTTTCTTTTTTGTTATTTTTTATTAGTTATCTTTAAGGAGTTGTACCAAGTTTGTTGCAATTTAACAAATAAATTTAAGAATACAATGCATCTTGATCTACGTCACCCTTTTCAACATTCTGATCCATCCCTTTTCTTCCTGTCCCTTCCTATACTCTTCTTAATTTTGTAGGATACACAATGGATTCTTGACTGCATTCTTCCCATCTTTCCTTTTCACTTATCCACTGCTTTGCCCTGACACTTCCCATATGAATACCTGCCTCTGGGTGGTGAACTATAATTTTACCTTTCTGAGGAATTACACTATAGTTTTCCACACAGAAATACAGTTTTATTTATTTAAATTCTTTCCTGGTTGCATACAAACACATAAACTCATTACCCTGGACATAATTACAAGTGAATAGATTATTTGGTACCTGGCTTTAAAAATTTAGAAACATTATTAGATTTCATCGTTACTTAGTGACCAAAGGAAAACATTAAAAAAATGAATGAATTCATTAGTAACTTCCTTATAGTTTTCCTACTCCTTCACTCATCTCACTTTTCTAAGCTTCTTACCTACCAATAATGGTGCACACCCATAATATTCAGGCAGCAGGAGGCTGAAGCAGCAGGATCAGCAATGCTTCCACAGACTCTAGGGCTGTGAACTGGGTTTCTTCTTTCTACACTTTTTCCTTCTGTGTATATTCGAATGCCCAGTAAGATGTGAGCTCTGGGTGACACATAGGGGTTCTCCCAGTATGAGTTCTCTGATGTTCAATGAGATGAGAGATCTTGTGGAATGCTTTTAGACAGTTCTGATATGGGTAGGCTTTGGCTTCAGTGTGAGTACTCAGGTGCTGCAAGAGGGCTGAGCAGACATTGAAAGTCTTCTCACACTCCCACACTCAAATGTTCTGTCCACCATGAAATCTGGTGTTATTTAAGGGAGGAGATCTGTACAAACACCTTCCTACAGTTCTGATATACATTGGCGCTTTCTCCAGTGTGGATCTAACTTTGATATGATTTCAAAAGATGAGTTAATATTTTGCTTGCACAATGTCCACAAGTTCACGAAGTCCATTCTGGTAGGACCAGGTTATGAATCTTTAGTGTGGGTCATTTTATGGACTGAAAACTACCTTGGGTTCCGGAACATTTGAATCTCTTCGTTGCATCGTCAAAGTTGGCTCACATAGTGAACCCTTCTAAAAAAGAATCTGCTGCTCTCAATGGTGAAATGCTTTTCTTAAAACCACTGTTTCCCTTGCTTCCTTCAGAGCCCTT
Source organism: Dipodomys merriami (assembly GCF_024711535.1). Classification (NCBI taxonomy): domain Eukaryota; kingdom Metazoa; phylum Chordata; class Mammalia; order Rodentia; family Heteromyidae; genus Dipodomys; species Dipodomys merriami. Next base: position 5,048 of record NW_027204409.1, on the reverse strand, counting down.
TTGGTGAATGTTCACAGGGGACCTGCTTGCCACAGAACCGCTGCTCTCCTTGACTCTGCCCACTTCACAGTCCTTCTGGTAGAAGTTTTACATGTGAACCACGAATTATGTTTTTACCTCTCAAGCTACGTTTGCTCACGAACGTTCTAGAAGGAATGTCTAGGCTCCAGCCTCCATCTTCAGCACAGAAGGCATGAACCTGAGCATTCCCGGGACTAAGCCACTTCTTGGTTCAGGGTAAGAACTTCCACCACGTTATTTTTCTTCAATGGATTCATGGCAGGAAGAAAATCCAGTTGAAGTACTCCTATAGCCCCAGTTCATTCTAGAAAGGAGTCTTGAAGAATTTCTCTCTCCACTGGTCAGCAGTCTTTTGCTTTCTGTAATGGAGATATCAGATCAGCTTTGGAAAGATAGAGTTCCACTGAGACCAGCTTTCTGTAGTTTCCCAGTGTCACTTTCCTGTACAAGGAATTCTCTGGAGGCTCAGCAGGCCCTGCTCCTACAGGGTGAAAGTCAGTGCTGTTTCTTCAAAGTTCACTGGTTCATGTGACCAGGATACATTAGTCTGTAAGACCATATTTATGTTCTCTTCTACATCACTTTCATGAGTGAGCAGAGTTCAGGCTCAGGCTGTTGGCACCAGTGGACCCATGATTGGGAATTACACTCTTGGAGTTCTCCCCTGAATCAACTCTATTTCAGTTAATATTTTTGTATGTAATTCTATACCACCCAACAAATTTACTTACAAATTTATACATAAAATCTAGCTTTCAAATGTATGTGAAAGCATGCAACATTTGTCACTATGGCCTAGCTTCACATAATGTAATATTTTCCCCAGGTCTTTCCATTTCTTGACAAATGGTACTTAATAGCAGTATAAATAGTTATAAATTCAAATCCCATGTTATTCATTTTGCCATTTAAATGTCTTCCATTACCTTATTTCCTTTGAATTCTACACACAACTACAAGCATTTGTTTTACTGTTAACTTGATCCTGTATTTATTTTTCCTTTCTTTTTTCCTTCTTTCCTTCTTTCCTTGTTTCCTTCTTTCTTTCTTTCTTTCTTTCTTTCTTTCTTTCTTTCTTTCTTTCTTTCTTTCTTTCTTTCTTTCTTTCTTCCTTCCTTCCTTCCTTCCTTTCTTTCTTTCTTTCTTTCTTTCTTTCTTTCTTTCTTTCTTTCTTTCTTTCTTTCTTTCTTTCTTTCTTTCTTTCTTTCTTTCTTTCTTTCTTTCTTTCTTTCTTTCTTTCTTTCTTTCTTTCTTTCTTTCTTCTTTTATTGTGAAAATACTGTACAGAGGGGTTACACTTACATGTGCAAGGGAATGAATACATTTCTTATCAAGCATTGTTGCCTCCTCCTTTGTTGCCCCTTCCCAACCCTTCCCATCCCCACCATTCCTTTCTTTTTATAAATTGATTTTCCACTTATTTTGGTGGTTCACTTCAAATAGCAGCCTCTGTGTAGTTGCAATTGACTTTCAATCAATTACATTATTTTTCATTTGATTCAAATTTTTCAGAAATAAAAACACATCTCTACTCACAGGATATGTGCTAAATTTCATTCAATCACATATGTCCTTGTCATAGGTAAACTTGAACCAAAAAGTTGGCAATAATGCACAATAAATACTGGATGTATATTGTGATTAAATCAAACCAGTACTTGTATTTTACAGAAGAGCTCAATTCTAAAGCACTCAATTGGTTGGAAACTTAACTAAAAATAATGACAGTACTTAAGAATATTAGCCTAGCCATCATTTTCTATTCTGCTTTGAAAGAGAAATGTGTTTGTATTACTATTCATTCACCATGCGTCTAAATCTGAAATTTTATATGAAATGTTATATTTCAAAATGTATTAAAATTTTATTTTTAAAGTAGAGAAACTATATATTATCAGGTCTAAAAGCATAAAGTGGATTAATATTAAAAAATAAATGGCCAATGAAGAAAGAATTTGTGACTTAAACTCGGTTTAGATTCATTTGCCTCTTGTGGGTAATAGTGTCGTACACATTGAAAATTCAGATTTTTAGAAAAGGCCTGTTTTGCCTTCAGACTTGCCTTATTGAACCACCATTTACATCTCTGATGATAGTTGTTTAGAACATGTATGAAGTCAGATCAAATGGTGGAACCAATAATTAATTAATCAATGTTGATTTAAAAATATTAGTTGGCTTTGATTTTCCTTATATTTTGTCTTTTGGTCTGCACTATCTTTGTTAATATATCTTTTCTCCTGGCCAGTTTGAAAGGGTAATTTTTTCATCATACTAGTACAGATTAATACAGAATTACTCTTTTCATTCAGCTTTTTTTGGTATGGTGTTATATTGGTCATTAGTTTGGGATAATTAACAATTTAAACCTTTGGATAATTATTTGTGTGGAAAAACATAATCATACTTTTCACCATTCGTAATAATTCAGCTTTATTTTTGTCTCTTTTATATTTATTTCTTTAGTTTGCCTGTTCAGTTCATTATTCCAAAGTTTGTTGTATCATTCTCTTATATTTAATGTCTCATTTTTTTCTTGGTAGCTTGAATATTTCACAAGTATCCATGCTCTAATTTTTCTCCATTTCCTCATGTGCCTGTACTTCTGGATCGAGTTTTAGACAAAGTTTATTTTATAGTCAACAAACCCATACCCACACATACACAAACTAAACTTCTTAAGTATTACTACACCTTAACCAAGGTTGTCTTACTTCCATACTAACAATTAACATTCTCAAAAGTTTACTAATAAACAAAACTAAAGGATTTGGTTTAGTCCCTAAGTAGTTCACTCTTCAGAGAGATGTTGCTTCAATATTTAACCTCTCATTTTCTCACCTTCTAGAAACTCACGTCACCTTGACTTTTCATATTTTGTGTCTTCTCTAACCCTCATTTCTTTACTCCCCTGGATTTTCATTTAATGGTCTTTCACTGCACCACAAGCCTTTCCTAGTCAGCACTTGTTCTCCTTTCCATAATACTCTTATTCACATTTCTGGACACAACCACTGTACAAACTCTCCTACCCCAATTTTCAGACTTGAATTCCAACAGTGTAACATCTATGTATCTATGCATGTACGTATCTATCTGTCATCTGTATATTATTTCAGAATACTTACAGTTACACAAAAGATACTCTATAGAAACTCTTCTTTCTTACACTCAAATTTTCAAATAATTAATTAACTTCATTTTTATAATGAATCCTCAGTGAAGTATTTATGAATTCTTTTCCTTAAATTTCCTAATTAGCCTTGTCCAAAATGAGCCTACCAAAATCTTGCCTGGTATTCAACAACTACATTTTATATTTTAGAATCTGGGACTAGATGTTCAGACGTAAGCTAACATACATGTTGAAATAATTTCTAGCTAAAGAAAGACTACAGGATAATTTTCTTTTTTTCTAATCTTCCTTTGGACTACTACTGGTTGCTACTATTTTATGGGGTTTTTTGAATAAATATTACATTATTTCAATTAAGTAATTGTGAATAGTATTTCTTTTCATTGCACAGAAATGAGACAAGCAAATAAAATGTCTTAAATAATAAATATATTTTGTTGAGAATTTATCTCTGCTCTCAAAACCAATATATGTATTAGTATAAACATTGTTACATAATTTTGCAGCTACTGACTCTAGACTAATATACTTAAATTACAAGCTTATCCTTTAGTAATATTGAAGCAATGTATAATATGTACATTTGCTGGTGTGACAGAAGCTAGAACACTTTTAAACAAATTTAGGGTGAAACAAGTTGAAGGTGACCAGAGTAGGAGTAATGTAGTAATATACAAGATGCTCAGACTAAGTAAAATTTCTGCTTGTATTGCTGGGGACAGCTAGATTATCTTTTCCAATACTATTTCAGCATTCTGTGCTCAAATATTAAGCAATAACTTCTAGCTCTTGGTTGAAATATAAATTAGTTTCTCCTAAGAGAAATAATCTTTTAGTCTCTTTCTTTTAAATTTGGACTAGACATGCCAAAGACATATGAGCCCACACAATAACTTTAGAGTGAAAGATAGCTTCAGTACTTCAAAGTCATAGCCACATCCCTGCAGAGAATATTGAAGGAAAGCTTCTCATAAAATTCAACTCACAACCATGGTGCACAAATACTAAACTGTGAGCTTGAGAATGTGGGAAGACTAGGATTTATTATCAATGTCCCTCAGGTCGGTAGCAGACCTTCCAATACAGAATAAATCTAGGAATAAGTGGAACCAAAGAAGAGAGGCAATGAATTTCCTTCCTTGTTTTTATTTTTAATGTGTTAATCATCTCCTTATTTCTCAAGGATAATATTTCTAACAGCAATAGACTCTATGTTCTAAAAATGTGTTAGCAACTTTGGCGGGGGTTTGGGTGGGTAGTGGTGGAGGTGGGTGGGAAGGGATGGCAGGGGTAAAACAAATGAGGAGGCAACAATGCTCTGTAGGAAATATACTCACTACCTTGCTCATGTAATTGTAACCCCTCTGTACAGTATGTAAATAAAAAATATACAAAACTGAATAAAAAAGAAACAAAAATAAAATGTGTTAGCGTAATTTAATTAAGGTTTATAGACAGTGTATATTTTATAGACAGTGTATATCCTTTAATTTCCTTAAGTCTCAAGTTTAAAAATCTCAGTTTGTATATTGTCATGTCCCTGAGCCGAGGAGATAGCTTATTGTTGATAGTACCTTGATAAAGTAAAATCAGTTAAAAATACTTCCAATTCTGATTTCAACAGGAATCTTTATAAGTGTAGTAACTAGTGTTCTGAAAGTAGGAAGAAATGGTGCACTATTGAAATGGATTTTGGGAGAAAAGACTAAATGGCTTTTATCTCATGGTATACATATCATATTACATGATATATAACAATATAGTAAAAGTACTGCACATTTTAAATATACATGCAAAAATGTGAACAACGCTATAGAGATGACAATTTTGGCAAAAAACCAAAGGTAATTCACAAGATCTGAAGGAAATAGCATCCCCAGCATTCCTAGAA
>NW_027204408.1:0-29271 GCF_024711535.1 Dipodomys merriami | reverse complement strand
CCTAACCCTCAACCTAAACCTAAGCATAAACATCTCCCTCAAACTTACCGTCAACCACAGACTAACTCTAACCCTAACGCTAATCCGAAGCCTCACCGTCAGCCTCACCTTAACCCTAACCCTAACCCTCACCCTCACCGTAACTCTCAACCTCGCCCTCACCCTCACATTAACCCAAACCCTCAACCTAACCCTCACCCTAACCCTCACCCTAACCCCAACCCTAACACTAAACCTCACCATAACCCTCACCCTAACCCTTAACCTCACCCTAGACCCTAACCGTCACCTAATCCAAACCCGCACCCTAACCCTAAACCTAACCGTCACCCTCACCCTAACCCATACCCTCAGCCTAACTCTAACCCTCACCCTAACCCGAACCCTATGCCTCACCCTCACTCTAACCTTAACCCTAACCCTATCCCTCACCCTAACCCTGAACCTAACCCTCATCCTCAATCTAGCCCTCACGCTAACCCTAATCCTAACCCTCAACTTAACCCTTACCCTCACACTAACCATAACCCTCACCCTAACCCTAACCATAATCGTCACCGTAACCCTCACTCTAAACCTTACCCTCACCCTAACCATAACCCCCAGCCTCACAATAACCCTCACAATAACCCTAACCAGCACCCTAACTCTAACACTCACCCTAACCCTCACCCTCACTCTAAACCTAACCCTCACCCTAACCCTAACCCTAAGCCTTACTCTAACCCTAACCCTAAACCCCTAAACGTAACCCTCACCCTAACCCTAATGCTAGACCTAATCCTCACATTCAACCTAAACCTCACCCTAACCCTTACCCTCACAGTAAACCTAACCCTAACCTTAACCCGAACCCTCAACCTAACCCTCAACCTTACCCTAACCCTTTGCCTAACCCAAACCCTAATCCTGAATCTTACCCTCAACCTAACTGTAACCCTTACCTTCTCCATAACCCTAACCCTATCCCAAAACCTAACCCTCACACTAACTCTAACCCTCAGCCTCACCCTTAACCTCACCTGAACCCGAACCCGTACGCTCACCCTAACCCTAACCCTATCCCTAAACCTAACCCTCACATGAACACTAAACCTCACCCTCACATTAACACGATCCCTCACCCAAACCCTCATCCTAACTGTAAGCCTAACCCTAACCCTCACTCTAAACGTAACCCTAAACCTGAACCTAACCCTCACCCTCACCCTAACCCTCACACTCACCCTCACCCTCAGCCTAAACCTAACCCTAATCCTAAAAATAACCCTCACCGTCATCCTAACTCTAACCCAAATCCTAAACCTAACCCTCACACTCTCCCTCACACTCACACTAACCCTAACACTAACCCTCACACTAAACCTAACCCTCACCCTAACCCTAACCCGCACACTCACCCTAACACTCACACTAACCCTAATCCTCACCCTAACCCTAACTCTCACCCTAACCCTAACCCTATCACTCAAGCTAACCCTTACCCTAACCCTAAACCTAACCCTCACCCTAACACTAACCCTCAACCCCACCCGAACCCTAACCCTCATCTGAAACCTCAACCTCACCCTAACCCTCATCATCACCCTAAATAAAGCCCTAACCCTAAGCCTCACACTAACCCTAACCCTAACCCTCACCCTTACCCTCACCCTCACCCTGAGCCTAACCTTAACCCTAAACCTAATCCTAACCCTAAACCTCAACGTCACCCTGACCCTCACCCTAAACCTTACCCTCACCCTAACCGTAACCCTAACCCTAACCCTCATACTAAACCTAACCCTCACAATATCCCTAAGCCTACCCCTCAACCTAACCCCCACACTAACCCTAAACCTAACCCTCACGCTAAACCTAAACCTCACCCTAACCCTAACCCTCACCCTCACCCTCACACTCACCCTAACCCTTATACTCACCCTAAGCCTAACACTAACACTAACCCTAAAACTAAACCTAACACTCACTCTAACCCTAACTCTAAACTTCACCTTAACCGTAACCCTCACCCTAACTGTCACCCTCACCGTCACCTTACCCCTCACCCTAACCCTAACTCTAACCCTCACCTTAACCGTAACCCTCACCCTAAACCTCACCCTCAACCTAATCATCACCCTAACCCTAACCCTTACTTAGTTGAAACCCTCACCCTCACCTTCACCCTCACCCTAAGCCTCACCCTAACCTTAGCCCTCAACTTAACCCTAACCCTAATACTAACCCTCACCCTCACCCTAACCCTCACCCTCACCAGAGCCCTCAACTTAACCCTAACACTAATCCTAACTCCCACCCTAACACTCACACTCAAGCTCAGGCTAACCCTCACCCTCATCCTAATCCTAAACCTAACCCTCACCCTCACCCTAAGCCTCAACCTAACCCACAACCTCATCCTAATCCTAACCCTAACCCTAACCCTCACACTAAACCTAACCCTCACCCTCACACTCACCCTAACCCTCACACTAACCCTAAACCTCATCCTCACCCTAAACCTCACCCTATCCCTAACCCAACCCCTCACCCTATCCCTATCCCTGACACTAATCCTAAACCTCAAACTAACCCTCAATCTAACGCTCAATCCTAACCCTAACCCACAATCTAACCCTAATCCTCACCCTCAACCTAACCCTTAACCTCACCCTCACCCTCACCCTAACCCTCACACTAACCGTAACCCTCACCCTAACCATAACCCTAAATGTCACCCTCACCCTAACCTTCACTCTCAGCCTAACTTTAACCCTCACCCTAACCCTAAACCTAACTCTCACACTAACCCGAAACCTAACCCTCACACTCCCCCTAACACTCACGTTAACCCTAACGCTCATTCTAACACTTACCCTCACCCTAACCATAACACTCACACTAAACCTAACACTCACCCTAACCCTAACTCTACCCCTCACCCTTACCCTCATCCTAACCATAACCATAACCCTCACCATAACCCTAAACCTAACTCTCACCCTCAACCTAGCCCTCACCCTAACCCTAATCCTATCCCTAACCCTCACCCTAACCATATCCCTCACCCTAACCGTTACCCTCACCCTTACAATAACCCTTACCCTAACCCTAACCCAAAACCTAACTCTAATCATCACACCAAGCCTAAACCACACCATCACCCTTTCCCTCACCCTAAAACTCAACCTAACCCTAATTTTAAGCCTCACCCTAACCATCAACCTAACCCTCACCCTAACCCTAATCCTAAACCTAACCCTCATCCTCACCCTTACCCTTAACCTCAGCCTTACCCTAACCCTCACACTAACCCTAACCCTCACCCTAATCCAAAGCATAAACGTCACCCTCAACCTCAAGCTCACCCTCAGACTAACTCGAACCCAAACGCTAATCCAAACCCTCACCCTCAGCCTCAACCTAACCCTAACCCTAACCCCCATCCTCACCCTAACCCTCAGCCTCGCCCTCACCCTCACACTAACCCTAACCCTAACCTAACTCTCATTCTAACCCTAAACCTCAACCTAACCCTAACCCTAACTCTCACCCTAAACCTAACCCTAAGCCTAATCCTAACACTACCCCTCACCCTAACCCTCATGCTAACCCTAAATCTAACCCTAACCCTCACCCTACACCTCACACTAACCCTAAACCTGAACGTAACCCTCACCCTCAGCCTAACTCTAACCCTCACCATAACCCTAAACCTAACCCTCACACTAACCCTAACCCTAACCCTCACCATCACCCTAACCCTAAACTAACCATCACCCTAACCCTCACCCTAATACTCACAGTAACCCTAAACCTCACCCTCACCCTAACTCTAACCCTCACCCTAACCCTCACCCTAACCCTAACCCTAACACTCAACCTAAACCTAACCCTATCCCTAACCGTCACCCTTACCCTAAAGCTCACCCTCACCCTAACCCTAATCCTACCCCTCACCCTAACCCGCATGCTAACCCTAAATCTAAAACTAACCCTCACCCTAACCATCACCCTAACCCTAAATCTTACCCTAACCCTCACCCTAACTCTAACCCTTACTCTCACCCTAAACTAACCTTAATTCTAAGACTATCCCTCAACCTCACCCTAGCCCTCACACTAACCCTAATCCTAACCCTAACCCTCACCCTCACCCTAAACTTTGCCCTAACCCTCACCCTAACAATAACACTAACCCTCACCCTAACCGTCACTCTAACCTTAATCCTAAACATAACCCTCACCCTCACACTAACGCTCACCCTAACCCTTAAACTCAGCCTCACCCTAACCCTCAAACTAAACCTACACCTCACCCTAACCCTAAACATAAATGTCACCCTCACCCTCACCCTCAGCCTCAGCCTAAATCTAACCGTAACGCTAATCCGAACCCTCACCCTCAGGCTCACCCTAACCCTAACCCTAACCATCACTCTCACTCTCACCATCACCCTAACCCTCACCCTAACCCTCAACCTTACCCTCAACCTAACCAAACACTATCCCTGAACCTAACACTCACACTAACCCTAAAGCTCACCCTCATCCTAAACCTCTCCCTCACACTAACGCTTACCCTCACCCTAATCCTAACCCTATGCCTCAACCTAACCCCAACCCTAACCCTCACACTAAACCTAGCCCTCACCCTAACCCTAACCCTAGCCCTCACCTTAACCCTCAACCTAACCCTAACCCTAACCCTAACCCTCACCCTTACCCTAATCCTATGCCTAACCCTCACCCTCACCCTAAACCTCACCCTCACTCTAACCCTAACACTTACCCTCACCCTAACCATAACCCTATCACTAACCCTAACCCTCACACTAACCCTAACCCTCTTCCTCACCCTAACCCTCACCCTAACCCTTACCCTCACACTAATGCTAACCCTAACCCTCACCCTAACCTTTATCCTCACTGTAACCCTAAACCCTCACACTAAATCTAACCCTCACGCTAACTCTAACCCTGCCCCTCACACTAACACCCAGCCTAAACCTAACCGCAACCCTCATCCTAACCCTAACCCTCACCCTTACCCTAAACCTCACCCTAAACCAAACCCTCACCCTAATCCTAAGCCTAACCCTCACACTAATCCTATCCCTCACCCTAACCCTCACCCTCACCCTAATCCTCTCCCTAACACTAACACTTATCTAACTGAAACCCTCAACCGAACCCTAACCCTAACCCGAACCCTAAAAATAACCATCACCCTACCCCTGACCCTAACCCTAACCCTAACCCTAACCCTAACCCTCACCCTCACCCTAACCCAAACCCTAAACCGCAGTCTCACATTACCTCTCACACTAACCCTAAACCTAACCCTTACCCTCACCCTCAGGCTTACATTAACCCTAACCCTAACCCTCATACTAACCAAAACCCTCAACCTAACCCTAACCCTACCCCTCACCCTAACCCTCATCCTAACACTAACCTAACCCTAAACCTAAACCTAACCCTCACCCACACCCTCACCCTCAGCCTAAACCTAACCCTAACCTGAATCCTAAAACTAATACTCAACCTCACTCAAACTCTAGCCCTAAACCTAACCCTAAACCTCACACTAACCCTCACCCTAACCCAAATCCTAACCACTACAATAACCCTAACCCTAACCCCAAAACTAACCCTCACCCTCAAATTAACCCTAACCCCAACCCTACCACTCACCATAACCCTAACCTTCACCATCAACCTAATCCTCACCCTAACCCAAATCCTTAGCTAACCAAAAACCTCAATCGAACTCTAAACCTAACCGTAACCCTAACCCTCACCCTACACCTCACCCTAAAACTAACCGTAACCCTAACACTCACCCTCACCCTAACCCTAACCCTACCCTAACCCTCAAACTAAACCTATCCCTCACCCTAATCCTAAGCCTAACCCTAACACTCAACCTCAACCTAGCCATCACCATAACCCCAATCCTAACCCTAACCCTCAAACTAACCCTAACCCTCACCCTCACTTTCACCCTAACCCTAACCCTCACACTAACCCTCATCATAACCCTAACCCTAATCCTAACCCTCAGCCTCACCCTCACCTTCAACCTAACCCTAACACTAACCCTCACACTAACCCTCACACTAACAGTCACGCTAAACCTAACCCTCACTCTCACCCTAAACCTCACCTTAAAGCTTACCCTCATCCTAAACCTAACCCTAACCCTAACCCTCACACTAAACCTAACCCTCACCCTAACCCTAATCCTAACCCTCAAGCTAACACTCACCCTAACCCTAACCTTACACCTCACCCTAAACCTAAACCTCACCCTCAACTTAAACCTAACCCTAACCCTAACCCTCACAGTAAACCTAACCCTCACCCTAACCCTAATCCTAACCCTCAAGCTAACACTCACCCTAACCCTAACCTTACACCTCACCCTAAACCTAAACCTCACCCTAACCCTCAACCTAACCCTCAACCTCACCCTCACCCTCATCCTAAGCCTAACCCTTACCCTAAAACTAATCCAAAACCTAACCCTCTCCCTCACCTTCACCCTAACCCTAACATTTAGCTTATCCCTAACCCTCACACGCACCTTAACCCTAATCCTAACCCTAATATTAACCCTCACACTCACCCTAATCCTAAAACTAACACTCACTCTGAAACTAACCCTTACCCTAACCCTTATCCTCACCCTAAATCTAACCCTAACCCTAAATCTAACCTTCACACTAAACATAACCATCATCCTAACCCTAACCCTCACCCTAACCCTCACCCTCACTCCTTCCCTCACCCTAAGCCAAACCCTAACCCTAACCCTAGTCCTAAACCTAACACTTTCCCTCAACCTCACCCTAACCCTAAACCTAACCCTCACCCACACCCTAACCCTCACTATAACCCAAACCTTCACGCTCACCCTAACCCTCACCCTCACCCTAAACATCACCCTAACCCTAACCCTCACCATAACTCTAACCCTAACCCTATGGCTAACCTTCACTATCACCCTAATGCTAACCATAAGCCGAACCCTCACCCACAACCTAACCCTCACACTCACCCTCACCCTCAACATCACCGTAACCCTCACCCTCACCCTAAACATAACCCTAACCCTACCCCTCACCCTAACCCTTAACCTAACCCTAACCTGCACACGAAACCTAACCTTCACCCTAACCTTACCGTATCCATCACCCTCAGCCAAACCCTAACCCTACCCCTAGTCTTAAACCTAACCCTTTCCCTCACCCTCAACCTAACCCTAAACCTAACCCTAACCCTCACCCTAACCCTCACCATAACACTAACCCTAACTCTCACCTTCACCTTAAACCTAACCCTAACCCTCACCCTAACCCTAAAGCTAACTCTGACAATCACTCTCCAACTAACCCTCACCCTAAACCTTAACCTCACCCTAACCCTAACTGTAACCCTAAAACTCACACTAAACTTAAGCCTCAACCTAACCTTACACTATCCCTCATCCTAACACATACCCTAACCCTAACCCTAACACTCACCCTCACCCTAACCCTAACCCTAACACTCACCCTCACCCTAACCCTAACCGTCACCCTAACCCAAACCCGCAACCACACCCTAACCTTCACACTCACACAAACCCTCACCCTCAACCTAACCCTCAACCTCACCCTAAACCTCACCCTAACCGAACCCAACCCTAACCCTCACGCTAACTTTAACGCTAACCCTGAACCTAAGCCTCAAACTAACCCTCACCCTAACCCTTACCCTCACGCTAACTCTAACCCTAACCGTAAACCTAACCCTCACAATAAACCTAACCCTCATCCAAAACCTAACCCTATCCCTAACCCTAACCCTCACCCTAACCCTAACCCTAACCCTCACCCTAACCTTAACCCTAATGCTCACCCTCACCCTAACCCTCATACTAAACCTGACACTCACCCAAACCCTATCCCTCACCCTAACCCTCACCCTAACCCTAACCCTCACCGTCACCCTAAACCTAAACCTAACCTCACCCTCACCCTAATGCTAACTGTCACCTAAACCTCACCCTACCCCTAACCCTCAGCCACACCCTAACCCTCACCCTCACCCAAACACTCACCCTCACCCTCAGCCTCACCCTCACCCTAATCCTCAACCTAACACAAACCTTGGCGTAAACGAAATCCTCAACCGAAACCTAACCCCAACCCTAACCCTGAAAATCACGCTACCCCTCACCCTAACCCTAACCCTAACCCTAACCCTCACCCTCATCCTTACCTTCACCCTAACCATTAACCTCAGCCTAACCCTCACCCTAAACCTCACTCTAATCCTAATCCTCACCCTCACCCTCACCCTACCTCAAACCTAACCCTAATCCTCACCGTAACCTTAACCCTCAACCTATACCTATCACTGAGTCTCACCCTAACCCTCACCCAAACCATAAAACTAACTGTAACGCTTACCCTCACCCTCTCCCTAACCACCATCCTAACCCTTACCCTCACCCTAACCCTAACCCTCACGCTAACAGTCACCCTCACCCTAACCCAAATTCTAACCCTCACCCGAACCCTAACCCTAACCCTATCCCTCAACCTCAAACTAACCGTCACACTAACCCTTACCCTCACCCTAATGCTAAGCCTAACCCTCACACTAACCCTAACCCTCACCCTAACCATAACCCTACCCCTCACCCTAACCCTCATCATAACCCTAAACAAAACCTAACCCTAAACCTAACCCTCACCTTCACCCTCAACCTCAGCCTAACCCTAACCTTAACACTAATCCAAACCCTAATCCTCACCCTAACCCTAACCATTATCCTAATCCTAACCCTAATCCTCACCCTAAACCTAACACTCACCCTAACTTTCACCCTAAACCTAAACCTAACCCTAACGCTTACCCTCACCCTAAACCTCACCCTAACCCTTACCCTCAGCCTAAACCTCAGCCTAACCCTCAACCTAACCCTAACCCTAACCCTCACCGTCACCCTCACCCTAACTCTCACCCTAACCCTAACCCTAAACCTCACCCTAACCGTAACCTCAACCTGTACCCTGACACTAAACCTAACCCTCACCCTAACATTAACCCTAAAACTAACCCTCACCCTAACCCTCACACTAAACCTAAACGGCACCCTAACCCTCACTCTCACCCTAAACCTCACCCTAAACCTAACCCTAACTCTCACCCTCAACGTTGCCATCACCCTAACCCTATTCCTAACTCTAACCCTCACCCTAACCCTAACCCTCAAACTCACGCTAACACTCACCCTCACACTACGCCTAAACCTACCCCTAACCCTGAACCTCACAGTCACCCTAATCCTAACCCTAACCCTCACCCTCACTGGAACCCTAACCCTAACCCTCACCATAACACTAAACCTAACCCTAACCCTAACCCTCACCTTCACCCTTGCCCTCACCCTGACCCTAATCCTAACCCTAAACCTCATATAAACCTCACCCTAACCCAACCCAAACACTCACCCTAACCCTAACCCTAACCCTAAACCCCACGCTAAGCCTAAGCCTAAGCCTAAGCCTAAGCCTAAGCCTAACCCTAACACTAACCCTAACTCTAACTCTAAAGCTCACTCTCACCCTAACCCTAACTCTAACCCTAACACTAAACCTAAACCTCATCCTAACCCTAATCCTAACCCTCAGCCTCACCCTCCCCGTAACCGTAACCGTAACCCTAACCCTAAAATAACCCTCACCCTAACTCTAACCCTTACCCTCACCCCCAAGCTTGGACTAAGCCTAAGCCTAAGCCTAAGCCTAAGCCTAACCCTAACCCTCACACTCACCCTCACCCTAACCCTAACTGTAACACTAACCCTAACACTAACCCTCATACTATCCCTCACGCTAATGCTAACTCTAACCCTAAACCTCACCCTCATCCTAACCCTCACCCTCACCCTCACCCTCAGCCTAACACTAAGCCTAATCCTAACCCTAACCCTAACCCTAAACCTTACACTCAACCTCACCCTAACACTAAGCCTAAGCCTAACACTAACCCTAACCCTCACTCTCACCCTATCCCTCACCCAAACCCTAACCCTAACACTAACCCTAACCCTAACCCTCACCCTAAACCTCACCCTAACCCTAACTCTAACCCTAAAGCTCACCCTCACCCTAACCCTAACCCTAACCCTAATCCTCAGCCTCAGCCTCAACGTCACCATAACCTTAACCCGAAGCCTAACCCTAACAATAACCCTATCCCTAACACTAATCCTATCCCTAACCTTCACCTTAACCCTCACCCTAAACATAACCCTAATCCCACCCTCACCCTAGCTCTCACCTTAACGCTAATACTAACCCTAACAATCACCCAAAATCTCACACTAATCCTAACCCTAAACCTGACACTAACCTTAACCCTCACACTCACATTCACCCTCAAACTAAACATAAACCTAATCCTAAGCATAACCCTCACTCTCACACTCATCCTAACCCTACCCCTACCCCTAACCCTCATCCTAACCCTAATTTCCACCCTAAGCCTAACCCTCACCTTAATGCAAACCCTCAACCTGAACCTAACCCTCACCCTAACCATAACCCTAATCCTCACCCTCACCCTAGCCCTCACCCTAACCCTAATCCTAACCCTAAACCTCACCCAAACTCTCACCCTAATCCTAACCCTAACCCTCACCCTATCCTAACCCTCACCCTCACCCTCAGCTTCAGCCTAACCCTAAACCTTATCCTAATCATAACCCTCACCCTCACCCTCATCCTAACCCTACCCCTAACCCTAACCCTCACCCTAACCCAACCTCCACGCTAAACCTAACCCTCACCTTAAAACTAACCCTCACCCTAACCCTAAGCCTAACTCTAACACCAAACCTCATCCTCACCCTAACACTAACCCTAACACTAACCCTTACACTAAACCTCACCCTAATGCTAACTCTAACCCTAAACCTCATGCTGACCCTAACCCTAACCCTCACCCTAACCCTCACCCTCAGCCAAACCCTAAGCCTAAGCCTAACCCTAACCCTAACCTTCACACTCACCCTCACCCTAACCCATAACCTAATCCTAATCCAAACCCTAACCCTAAACCTAACACTCACCCTAACCCTCACCCTAACCCTTACCCTCACCCTAACCCTAACCATAATGCTCACCTTCACCCTAAACCTAACCCTAACGCTCACCATCACCCTAACCCTCACTTAAAACCTAACCCACACCCACACCCTAAACCTCAGTCTCACCCTCACCCATACCCTCACGCTAATCCACACCCTCATCCTAAACATCAGCCTAAGCCTAACCCTCACCCTTACCCTAACTCTCACCCTCACTATCACCCTCAGCCTAACCCTAATCCTAACCGTAATCCTAACCCTAACCCTCACCCTCAACCACAACCTCAACTTAACCTTAACCCTAACCCTAATCCTAACCCTAAACTTCAGCCTCACCTTAACCCTAACCCTAACCCTCACCGTAACCCTAATCCTAACCCTAACCCAAACCCTAACCCTCACCCTAAACCTCACCCTAAATCTAAACCTAACACTTACCCTAACACTAACCCTCAGCCTAAACCTCACCCTAACACTAACTCTAACCCTAAACCTCATCCTCATCATAACCCTAACCCTCACCCTCACCCTCAACCTCATCCTAACCCTAAGGCTAAGACTAACCCTAACCCTAATGCTTACACTCACCCTCACCCTAACCCTAAACCTGAACCTTTTCCTAACCCTAACCCAAACATTCATCCTAACCTTTACCCTAACCCTAACCCTAAACCTAACCCTCACCAAAACCCTCACCCAAACTCTAACTCTAACCCTAAACCCCACCCTCACCCTAACCCTAACCCTCACCCTTACCTCACCCTCACCGCAACCCTAACCGAAACCCTAACCCTAAACTTCACCCTCAACCTCACCCAAACCAAACCCAAACCCTCAACCGAACCCTCAACCTAACCCTCATCCTCACCATCACCCTCAGCCTAACCCTAACCCTAATTTAACCCTAACCTTCACCCTCAACCTAACCCTAGCCCTAACCCTTACTCTCACCCCAACCCAAACCTCCACCCTAAACTTAACCCTCACCCTAACCCTAACCCTTATGCTAACCCTAACCCTCACACTAACCCTAACCCTCACCATAAACGTAATCCTACCCCCTCACGCTACCCCTCACCCTACGCCTCACCGTAACCCTAAACCTAACCGTAATCTTAACCCTAACCCTAACCCTAAACCTCACCCCAATCCTAACCCTCACCCTCACCCTCAACCTCACGCTCACCATAACCGTAACCCTAACCCTAACCCTAACATTAACCCTAAACCTAAACCTAAACCTAATCCTAATCCTTAAACTCACCCTCAAACTCACCCTAACCTTAACAATGACCCTAATCCTAACCCTAAACCTAACCCTAACCCTAATTCTAACACTCAGCCTAACCAAAACCATAACCTTAAACCTCATCCGAACCATAACCAAAACGCTCACCCTCACCCTAACCCTAAATCTAACCCTAAGCCTACCCCTCACCCTAACACTGACTCTACCACTCACGGTAACCCTAACCCTCAATTTCACCCTAACCCTCACCCTAAACCTTACCCTAACCCTAACTCTAACCCTAACCCTAACCCGCACACTAAACCTAACCCTCACCCTAACCCTAACACTTACCCTCATCCTCACACTCACCCTCACCCTAAAACTAACCCTAACCGTCACCCTAACCCTCACACTAACTCTAAGGCTAACCCTAACCCTCATTCTCATTCTAACCCTCACGCTAACCCTAACCCTAACCCTCACTCTAACCCTCGCCCTCACAATAACCCTCACCCTAAGCCTAACCCTCACCCTAACTCTAACCTTCACACTCACCCTCAGGCTAACCCTATACCGAATCCTATCCCTCACCCGCACTCTCAGCCTAACCTCAACCGAACCCTAACCCTAAACCTAAACCTCACCCTCACCCTAACCCTCACTCTAACCCTAATCCTAACCCTAAACCTAATCCTAACCCTCAGCCGCACCCTAAACCTCACCGTCAGTCTAACCCTAAACCTAAACCTAACCCTCACCCACACCCTAACCCTCAGACTCAACCAAACCCTCACCCTCACCCTAAAACTCACCCTAACCCTAACCCTCAACCTCACCCTCACCCACACCCAAACCCTAATCCTCAGTCTCACCCGAAATCTCACCCTCATCCTAAACCTCACCCTCACCCTAAACATCACCTAAGCCTAACCTTCACCCTCACCATAACCCTAAACCTAAACCTCACCCTAACCTTAACCCTCACCCTCAACCTAACCCTCAGCCTCACCCTAACCCTAATCCTACCCCTAAACCTCACCCTCACTCTCCACATCATCTTAAACTAACCCTCACCCTAACCCTAACCCTAACCCTCAGCCTAACCCTAACTCTCACCCTAACCCTCACCCTCACCCCAACCTCACCCTAACCATAACCCTAAACCTAGACCTTACCCTAACCCTTACCATCACACTCACCCTCACACTCAACCGAACCCTCACCCTCAAACTAGCCCTCAGCCTAAACCTAACACTAACCCTAAACCTCACCCTCACCTTCACACTCAGACTAAACCTAACCCTAAACCTAATCCTAACCTTAACCCTCACACTCACACTCACCATAAAGCTCATCCTCACCATAGCCCTCACCCTAACCCTAACCCTAACCCAAACCCTAAACATCAACATCACCCTCAGCCTCCCCCTCTCCCTCAGGCTAACCCTAACCCTAACCTTAATCCTAACCCTAACCCTAACACTCACACTAACCCTAACCCTCACTCTCACCCTAAACCTCACCCTAACACTTACCCTCACCCTAACCCTTACCCTAAGCCTAACGCTCACACTAAACCTAACCCTCACCCTAACCCTAACGCTAACCATCACCCAAACCCTAAGCCTAACCATAAACCTCACCCTAAACCTAATCATCACCATCACCCTAGCCCTCAAACCAACCCTAATCCTAACCCTAACCCTCACCCTTACCCTCACCCTAACCGTAAATCTCACTATCACCCTCACCCTAACACTAACCCAAACCCACAACCTAACCCTAATGCTCACCCTAACCCTAACCCTAACCCTCACCCTCAACCTCAACCTCACCTTAGCCCTAAACTTAACCCTAACCCTCACCCTAACCCTAAGCCTAATCCTAATGCTAACTCTAAGCCTCACCCTCACCCAAACCCTCACCCTCACCCTAACCCTCACCCTAACCCTAATCATAACCCGCAACCTCACCCTAACCCAAAACTTAAACCTAAACCGAACCCTCACCCTCACCCTCACTCAAAACCTAACTCTAACCGTAACCCTTACCCTCACCCTCACTTTAACCCTAACAATAACCCTAAACCTAACTGTAACTCTAAACCTCAACCTAACCCTAACCCTAACCCTAACTGTAACCCTCACCCTAACATGATGATCGTAACCCTCACATTCACCCTAACCCCCACCTTAACCTTTACCCTCACCCTAACGATAACACTAGCCCTAAGCCTATCCATCCCACTAACCCCAACCCTAACTCTCACGCTCACCCTCACACTCACCCTAACCCTCACCCTCACCATAGCCCTCACACTAACCCTAACCCAAACAAAACCCTACACCTCAACATCACCCTCACCCTCAACCTCACGCTCAGGCTAACCCTAACCCTAATCCTAACCCTAAACCTCACCTTAACACTCACGCTAACCCTAACCCTCACTCTCACCCTAACCCTCACCCTAACACTTACCCTCACCCTAACCCTTACCCTAAGCCTAACACTCACACTAAACCTAACCCTCACCCTAACCCTAACGCTAAAAATCACCCTAACCCTAAGCCTAAACCTAAACCTCACCCTAAACCTAATCCTCTCCATCAACCTAGCCCTCAAACCAACCCTAATCCTAACCATAACCCTCACCCTTACCCTCACCCTAACTATAACTCTCACTCTCACCCTCACACTAACACTAACCCTAACCCTCACCCTAACCCTAACCCACCCTCACGCTCACCCTCATCCTCACCCTAGCCCTAAACTTAACCCTAACCCTCACACTAACCCTAAGCCTAATCCTAATGCTAACTCTAAGCCTCACCCTCACTCAAACCCTCACCCTCACCCTAACCCTCACCCTAGCCCTAATCATAAACCGCAACCTCACCCTCATCCAAAACCTAAACCTAAATCGAACCCTCACCCTCACCCTCACCGTCACTCAAAACCTAACTCTACCCGTAACCCTTACCCTCACCCTCAAATGAACGCTAACAATAACCCTAACCCTAACTGTAACTCTAACCCTCAAACTAACCCTAACCCTAACCTTTACCCTCACCCTAACCATAACCCTAGCCCTAAGAATAAACCTCCCACTAACCCCAACCCTCACCCTAACCCTCACCCTCACCCTAACCCTAAACCTAACCCTCACACTCACACTAATTCTAACCCTAAACCTAACCCTAACCCTCACGCTAACCCTCAAAGAAACTCTAAGGCTAACCTAAACCTCACTCTCACCCTAACCCTCACCCTCAACCTAACCTTTACCCTAACCCTAATCCTAACCCTAACCCTCACCCTCACCCCGTCTCTAATCCTAACTGTCACCCTAACCCTAAACCTATCGCTAAACCTCACCCTATCCCTAACCCTCACCGTAACCCTAACCCAAACCCTGACCCTCACCCTAACCCTAACCCTAACCCTCACCCTAAACCTCACCCTAATGCTTACCCTCAACCTAACCCTAAACCTAACCCTAACCCTAATCCTCACAATAACCCTATGCCTAACCCTAACCCTAACACTCACCCTAATGCTAAACCTCAACCTAAACCTCACCCTCAGCCTAACCCTCAACATCAGCCTAACACTCACCTCACCCTAAACATCAACCTAACCCTAACCTTCACCCTAACCCTAACCCTAACACTCACCCTAAACCTCACCATCACCCTCACACTCACCCTAAGCCTAACCCTAACTCTACCCCTAAACCTTAACCTAACCCTCATCATCCCCCTCACCCTAAACCTATCCCTAACCCTAACACTAACCCTCACCCTCACCCTAACCCTACCTCTAACCCTAAACCTAACCCTCACCCTAAACCTAACCCTCAACCGCAACCTAACCCTAACCCTCACCCTAACCGTTGTCCTCACCCTAAATCTAACCCTAAACCTAACCCTAACAATCACAATAACCCTAACTCTCATTCTAACCATAAACCTACCCCTCAACCTAACACTCACCCTAACCCTAACCCTAAACCTAACCCTCACCTTAGCCCTAACCTTAAGCCTCACCCTCAACTTAACCCTCACCGTCACCCTAACACTCACCCTAAGCCTAACCCTCAGCCACATCTTAACCCTCACCCGAACCGAACCCTCACCCTAACACTCACCCTCATCCTAAATATCACCCGAACCCTAACCCTCACCCTAACACTAAAACTAAACTTCACCCTCAACCTAACCCTCTCCCTAAATCTTAACATCACCCTAACCCTAACCCTAAACCTCACCCTCAGCCTAAACCTAACCCTAACTCTAATCCTAAACCTAACCCCCACCCTCACCCTCACCCTCACAGTCACCCTAAGCGTAATCCTTAACCTAACCCTCACTCTATCACACACTCTAACCCTCACGAAAAACCTAACCCTCATTCTCACCCTATCCCTCACCCTAACCCTAACCATAACGCTCACCTTCACCCTAAACCTAACCCTAAAGCTCACCATTACCCTAACCCTCACCTAAAACCTAACCCACACCCGCACCCTAAACCTCAGTCTCACCCTCACCCATACCCTCACCCTAACCCTCACCCTCACCCTAAACATCACCCTAAGCCTAACCCTCACCCTTACCCTAACTCTCACCCTCACCCTCACCCTCAGCCTAACCCTAAACCTAACCCTAATCCTAACCCAAACCCTCACCCTCACCCTCAACCACAACCTAACCTTAACCCTAACCCTAATCCTAATCCTAACCCTCAGACTCACCATAACCCTAACACTAACCCTCACCTTAACACTAACCCTCAACTTCTCCCTCAGCTTACCAGTATCCGTAACCCTAATCCTAACCCTCACACTCACCCTCACCCTAACCTAACCCTAATCCTCACCCTAACCCTAACACTAACTCTCACCCTCACCCTCACCCTAACCCTAATACTACCCCTCACCAAAACCCTAACTCTCACCCTCACCCTCACCCTAACACTCATCCTCACCCTAACCCCAAACCTCACCGTAATCCTCACACGCACCCTCACCCTATCCCTCAGTCTAACCCAAACCTTAACCCTAATCCTAACTCTCACACTCACCCCTTATCCTCAGCCTAACACTCACCCTCATACTCACCCGCACCCTAACCCTTAACCTCACTGTAACCCTCACCCGAACCCTGAGCTTAACCATAACCCTAATCCTAACCCTAGCCCTCAACGTCACCCTCACCCTAAACCGAACCCTAATCCTAGGCCTCACCCTCACCATCACCCTCACCGTAACCCTAACCCTCACCCTAACCCTATCCCTAACCCTAACCATCACAGTAACCCTAACCCTAACCCTACCACTCACACTCACCCTAACCTTAAAACCCTAACCCACACCTTAAAACTCACTGTAACACTCATGAAAACCCTAACCCTCACTCTCACCCTAAACCTCACCCTAATGCTTATCCTCACCCTAACCCTCACCCTAACCCTAACCCTAACCCTCATCCTATCCCTCATCCTAATCTTTTTTTTTTTTTTTAATTGTATTTTATTTTATTTGAGAACATACTGTACAGAGGGGCTACAATTACATGGGCAGAATAATGCATACATTTCTTACCAAGCATTGCAGCCTCCTCCTTTGTTTACCCTTCACTTCCCTTCCCTGCCTCCCCCCTCCCCCCACCCAATTTTACCCCCCTCCCCCCACCCAATTATACCCCCCTCCCCCCCCCACACCGAAATTGTAAAGCTGGTTTTGACATGACATTTTGTACTTCTCATTGTTGCAACAGGTCCACCTGAATCCTTAAACGATTTGTTTGTCCCCATCTCCTCCACATGATATACTGATATCAAATACAGTGAAAGCGGGGGTTACACTGTGGGGGAGGGACATACAAAGCAATAAAGGAATAATCTTATAAATGCATTAGAAATACATGCATGAAAGAAACGAAAACATTAAAATACATATTTAAGGGTTCATTTTCCTAACATCACATTATCTGGCCTTTTCCGCTTGACTCATACCTATACTAGATATTGCAAATAAGGGAAACCATGGGACCTATGCTTCTTTGGGCCTGGCTTACTTCACTTAATATAATTTTTTCCAAACCTTTCCATTTCCTAACAAATGGGGAAATGTCATTCTTTCTGATGGAGGCATAGAATTCCATTGTGTATATATACCACATTTTCTTGATCCATTCATCTACTGAGGGGCATCTGGGTTGGTTCCATATCTTAGCTATGGTAAATAATGCTGCAATAAACATAGTTGTGCTGGTAGCTTTAGTGTGGTCTTGTTTGTAAACATTTGGGTAAATGCCCAAAACTGGGATTGCTGGATCATAGGGGAGATCTATGTGAAGTCTTTTGAGGAACCTCCATACTGCTTTCCAAAGTGGTTGAACAAGTTTACATTCCCACCAACAATGAAGTAAGGTTCCTTTCTGTCCACATCCCCTCCAGCATCTGTTGTTATTAGAGTTCTTGATTTTTGCTGTTCTAACTGGAGTGAGGTGATATCTCAATGTTGTTTTGATTTGCATTTCTTTTATGGCTAGGGATGTTGAACATTTCTTCATGTGTCTATTGGCCATCCTTCTTTCTTCTTCAGAGAAGCTTCTCTTTAAGTCTTTCGCCCACTTATTTATTGGGCAGTTGTTTCTTTGAGGATTTGTTGTTGGGTGGTTTAATTTTTTGAGTTCCAAGTATATTTTTGATATGAGACCTTTGTCCGTTGTATGGCTAGTAAAGATCTTCTCCCAATCGGTGGGCTTTCTATTGATCTTGCCAGCTATGTCATTTGCCCTGCAGAAGCTCTGCAATCTTATGCAATCCCATTTGTCCAACCTTTCTTTGATTTGTTGTGCTTCCGGGTCTCTATTCAGAAAATTTCGACCTGAGCCAAGGAGACCTAGGGTTTCTCCTATTCCATCCTGTAATGTTTTCAGAGTGTCTGCTTTGAGTTCAAGGTCTTTGATCCATTTGGAGTTGATTCTGGTGCAGGGTGATATATAAGGATCTAGCTTTAGTTTTCTACATGTAGTTAACCAATTTTGCCAGCACCATTTACTGAAGAGGCTGTCTTTCTTCCATTCTATTGTTTTAGCTTCCTTATCGAAGATTAGATGGCTATAGGTCTGTAGGTTCATTTCTGGGTTTTCAATTCTATTCCATTGGTCCTGAGGTCTGTTCTTATGCCAATACCAAGCTGTTTTGATTACTATGGCTTTATAGTAGAGTTTGAAATTTGGTATTGATATTCCTCCAGCAGTGTTCTTTCCGTTGAGGAGCGTTTTTGCTATTCGGGGTCTTTTATTGTTCCATATGAATTTTTGGATTGCCTCCTCTATTTCCTTGAAGAATGAGGGTGGAATTTTGATAGGTATCGCGTTGAATTTGTAGATAGCCTTGGGAAGTATTGCCATTTTCACGATGTTAATCTTGCCAATCCAGGAGCATGGGAGGTTTTGCCATTTTTTAAGTTCTGTGTTGATTTCCTTTTTCAAGATTTTAAAGTTTTCATCATAGAGGTCCTTCACTTCTTTGGTTAAGTTAATTCCTAGGTATTTTATTTTTTGTGGGGCTATTACAAATGGAGTTGCTTTCCTAATTTCAGCCACACTTTTCTCATTGTTGGCATATAGAAAAGCCATTGATTTTTGGGGGTTAATTTTATAACCTGCTACTTTGCCAAAGTTTTGAATCAGCTTGAGTAATTTGGGAGTGGAGTCTATGGGATTCTTTAAATACAAGATCATGTCATCTGCAAAGAGGGAAAGTTTTATTTCTTCTTTCCCTATTTGGATCCCCTTTATGTCTGCATCTTGCCTTATTGCTGTAGCTAGGCATTCTAATACTAGATTGAAGAGAAGTGGAGAGAGTGGGCATCCTTGTCTTGTTCCTGAGTTAAGAGTAAATGGCTTTAGTTTTTCACCATTGAGTATAATGCTGGCTGTAGGTTTGTCATATACAGCCTTTATTGTATTGAGGAATGTTCCATGGATTCCTAATTTTTCCAGAACCTTCATCATAAAGGGGTGTTGGATCTTGTCAAATGCTTTTTCTGCATCTATTGAGATAACCATGTGGTTCTTATTCTTGCTCCTGTTGATGTGATGAATAATATTAATTGATTTGCGTATATTGAACCAGCTTTGCATCCCTGAAATGAATCCTGTTTGATCATGGTGTATGATTTTTTGGATGAATTGTTGAAGTCGATTGGCCAAAATTTTGTTGAGAAGTTTTGCATCAATGTTCATCAAAGAAATGGGTCTATAGTTTTCTTTCTTTGATGAGTCCCTGCCTGGTTTTGGGATGAGGGTTATGATGGCTTCATAGAATGTGTTTGGTAGTGAGCTTTCTCTTTCAATTTCATTGAAGAGTTGGAGGAGTATTGGTGTGAGCTCTGCTTTGAAGGCCTTGTAAAATTCCGCTGTAAAACCATCTGGTCCTGGACTTTTCTTAGCTGGGAGGTCTCTTATTGCTGTTTCTATTTCAATGCTTGATATGGGCCTGTTAAGCTGGTTTAACTCATCTTGGTTTAGTTTTGGCATGTCAATATTTGCTAGGAAAAGGTCCATTTCTGTCAAGTTCTCAAACTTATTAGCATAAAGTTTTGAGAAGTATTCCCTTATAATGTTCTGAATCTTGGTTGTTTCCGTGGTGATGTTTCCATTCTCATCTCTGAGTTTATTAATTTGGGTGTGCTCTCTCCTTTTTCTGATAAGGTTTGCTAAGGGTCTGTCGATTTTGTTAAGTTTTTCGAAGAACCAACTCTTTGTTTTGTTGATTCTTTCTATAGTTTTTTTGGATTCTAATTCATTTAATTCTGATTTAATTTTGATTATTTCTTTCCGTCTACTGGATTGGGGTTTATCTTGCTGCTCTTTTTCAAGGAGGTTTAGATGTGTCATTAAATTGTTAGTTTCCGATCTCTCCAATTTGTTGATGTAGGAGCTCAGAGCTATAAACTTTCCTCTGAGTACTGCCTTTGCTGTGTCCCAGAGGAGCTGGTAATTTGTGTGTTCATTTTTGTTGAATAGCATGAACATTTGAATTTCCTTTCTAATCTCTTCCATGACCCACTCATGATTCAGTAGTGTGTTGTTCAGCCTCCATGTGATACCGGACTTTCTTTGGTGGCTTTTGGTGTTGAGTTCTAATTTTATTCCCTTGTGGTCAGAGAGAATGCAAGGTATAACTTCAATGTTTCTGAATTTAGACAAGTTTGCTTTGTGGCCTAAAATGTGGTCTATTTTAGAAAACGTTCCATGTGCTGCTGAGAAGAACGTGTATTCTGATGCTGCTGGGTGAAATGTTCGGTAAATGTCTGTTAAGTCTAGTTGATCTATGCAGCTGTTTAGATCTGCGGTTTCTCTGTTGAGTTTTTGCCGAGTTGATCTATCTAGTGGGGAGAGTGGTGTGTTAAAATCCCCAACGATTAATGTCTTTGGATCTATCTGGGATTTGAGGGAAAGTAGTGTTTCTTTGATAAATTTGGGTGCTCCATTGTTTGGCGAATAGATATTTAGAATTGTAATATCCTCCTGAAGGAGAGATCCTTTAATTAGTATGTAGCGACCTTCTTTATCTCTTCTCACGAATTTTAATTTGAAGTCTATTTTATCTGATATTAGGATTGCAACTCCCGCCTGTTTATGAGGGCCATTTGCTTGGTAGATTTTGTTCCAGCCTTTAACCTTGAAAATATGTTTGTTTTTACGGGCAAGATGTGACTCCTGCAGGCAGCAGATAGAAGGGTCTTGTTTTTTAATCCAACTAGACAGTCTATGTCGCTTAATTGGAGAGTTCAGTCCGTTAACGTTAAGAGATAGGACTGAGAGGTATTTGGGAGTTCCTGCCATGTTATCCACCTTCTTGGGGGCTGTGAAAACTGGGTTCTTCCTAAGGTTCTTGGATTCTCCGTTTGTGTGCAGTTTCTTGGCCTTTGTTGCGTTCTTGTTGGTTTTCTATGTGTAGGACATCTTTAAGAATCTTTTGCAGGGCTGGTTTGGTGGAGATGTATTGTTTCAATTTTTCTTTGCTATGGAAGGTTTTTATTTGGCCTTCAGTTATGAAGGAGAGTTTAGCTGGGTACAGTATTCTTGGTTGATAGTTGTTTGTTTTTAGGGCATGGCATACGTCATTCCAGGCTCTTCTTGCTTTGATTGTCTCTGCTGAGAAATCTGAGGTAATTCTAATTGGTTTCCCTTTATAGGTGATTAATCTTTTCTCCTTGACAGCTTTAAGGATCTTTTCCTTGGTCTGGGTTGATCCTGTGTGGATTATAATGTGACGGTGGGATGTCCTATTCTGGTCTGGTCTATTTGGGGTTCTAAAAGCTTCTTGTATCTGAATAGGCCTATCTTTTTGTATGTTTGGGAAGTTCTCTGCTAGGATCCTGTTAAACAAATTTCCTAGACCATTAACTTCTGTTTCTAGGTGCTCCTCTACACCCATTATCCTTAAATTGGGCCTTCTGATGGTGTCCTCCAGGTGTTGGATAGACCTATCATATTTCTTGGACTTGTCTTGGATGGTTGTATGTTCTTTCTCTATAATATCTAGGCTGTCTTCAATCCCTGAGATTCGATCTTCTGCATGGTCTAACCTGCTGTCAAGACTCTCTACTTTGTTTTTTATCTCTTTTCCTTCTACTTGGTCAGCTTTGATGGCTTCAAGTTCTTTGTTGAAGCTCTGTTTTAGGTCTTGTATGAATTTCTTTACTTCCTTAATTTGGTGTTCAGTGTTTGTTCTCAAATCACTTAGTTGATTGGTTATGGTTTCTTTGGACTCCCATTCCTTCTGTTGGGTTCCATTCAACATTCCCTTTGTGGTCTCCCTGACTTCCTTCAGCTCTTTGTTAATGGATTCCATGAATGTCTTTAGTGATCTTTGTGTATTCTCTACCTGGTCTCTTAATTCGTGAATTACTCTTTGATTAGTTTCCTCCCTTCTGTGGGATTCCTGCAGTTCTCTTTGAGTGTTCTCTGCCTGCTCACGCCATTCCTCCCTTTCTCTTTGAGTATTCTCAAGTTGTTCATGCAAATCCTGTATCAGTTTTTGAGAAGCTTCCTCACGCTTATGATATTCCTGTATAAACTTCTGGGATGCCTCCTCTCTCTCCCTATCACGCTCATACAGAGTCCTTTGTACATTGTCAAACTTCTCATTTATCATGTTTGCTATTAGTGTTTGTAGAGCTATTTGGGAACTCTCCTCTGGGTTATTCTTTATCTGTTCTAATCCCTGATTATCAAGGTTGGGAATTGAGATACCCGAATTTGCCATTTTTCTTGTGTTTTTCCGGCTTACTCGGCCCATTTGAGATAAAGATTGCACCAGTTTTGTGCTAGAACACTATCTTAAGGCAACCATCAACCAAAGTTTGCATTTGTACAGTCAATAGTCTACAGATACAATCTAGTTCAACAGATACATCTATTCAACATCAAACGACTATATGTTAAAGGACTTCGAACCGCAGAAAAGAATTTGGAAAACCAGAAATTATTAGGATTAGTGAGAGATGTGGGTAAAAAATAGGAATAGATTGGTGTGGGGAGGCACAAGGAGAGTTAACTATGTCCTACTCACAGTGCAGGAAATGGGTTGGGTAGGATGCAAGTAGAGAGAGAGAGAAAAAGAAGAGACGGAAAGGGGTATAAAGAGAGACCAGAAAAAGAATAGAAACGTAAAAATTAATGTTATTATAGAGGTTAAAAGACCGTCTATTTAGAGAGGAATGTGAATATGTTCAGAGAAGGGGAGGGACATTGAGGAGATGTGAAAAGCTTTAAGGGAGAAGAAAAGATCAGAAGTTCAGTAGAGCTAGATAAAAAACAAAAAGATAATTAAGAAAGAAAGAAAAAGAGAAAGAAGACAAGAAAAGAAAGGAAAACTCTCATTCACGTAATTCTGAAATAAAAATTATAAGATGAGAAAAAAAGTTACTGGAAAACAATTATTTTTTCAGAAGAGGCAAAAATTAAAGATTGATAAAAGTTTTAGAAGGGAAAAAAATTTATATACATATATATATATATAAGGTAACAAAAAACAAAAAACAAGCAAAAAAAAGAAAAGAAGAAGAAAAAAAAGAGAAAAAAAAAAAAGAAAAAAAAAAGAAGAAAAAAAAATTCTTTTGATTTTTTTTTTTTTGTTTTTTTGTTTTTGGGGGGGGAGGAGTGGGAAGAATCCTGTATCTCCCTTTTGTCTGCAACCAGTCTCTTGGAGTCTCTGGTCAGCTTGAGGTCCTGTGGCTTGATTGGTTTCTTAAGTCAGTTGGTTGGAAGAGGCAGAAAAATGCTCTGCTTTACCCAAGATTTTGAGATCCCCCTCCCAGGTTAGTTTTCTGGGAGGGTGGTCTGCTTTGAGAGTCACAAAAGAGGGGGATGTGGTGATGAGGCTAGGTTCTGGGTGGAGTTGAGGCCTTTCAGCAAACAGTAGCTTTTCCCTGGGGCTATTTTGTGATAACTCACAGCGCCCAGCCTGGAGCCATTCTCAGGGTTTCTGTTTTTCAATTGATTGTGGTGGCTGCTAGAGGGAGGGGCAGCCTCTGGCTCTGGTTACCCAGTGAGGCTAGGCTGGCGCCTGTGCTGGGTGACTTTTCCCTGGATGGAGCTGAGTCTGGCAGGTCACTTCGGCGTTAAGTTCTTGTGACCTGCTAAATGACTCATTTTATTCCAAGGCCTGAGCTGAAGCTAGCAGCAACTCCGAGCTTTGTCGGTATCCAAGATGGAGATCACCGGTGCTGGGGGGGGAGGGGTGGTCTTCCTTCCTCTGCTCCCTGAGGAGTGAGGATGTCGGGCTTGTACTCACGCTGAGTCTTGGGTCCTGGGTCGTCTCTGGTGCCGAGTCTTGGATCCTGGGTCGTCTCTGGTCTGCAAGCTGCAGGGTGAAGATGTCCGCTCTTTGTTGGTTCTTGCTGGTGTTGAGTAGAATCCGCTCGGCCGCTGCGTCTGGCTCCTTCGTCCCGGACTCTCTGTGTGAGCGCTCAGGTATGGCCCCCGGCTGTGGTCTCTGCCGCTTGCGACCCTGTCGCCGCCGCCGCCGCCGTGGCGGCTGCTGGCGACCACTTGCCTTGGCTTCCCCTCTCTTGTCTAACTCTCTGTCCTGTGATGGCACACTTGGTGTGATTCTCTGGCTTAGGACTGTTCACTGGAACTCTAAAGCTGCTTTCTATGCGAGAGCTTGTTCAGATTCCAGCTTCTCCTCCGCCATCTTCCCGGAACTCCTCCCTCATCCTAATCTTAACCCTACCCCACACCCTAATCCTAATCCTAACACTCACCCTTACACTAACCTTAACCCTAAACCTAACTCTAAACTTCCCTCTAATCCTCAACATAACCCTAACCCTAACCCTCACCTTAACACTAACCCTAACCTTAACCCTCATCCTCACCCTAACTCTTAACCTCACTGTAACGTTAACCCTAACTCTAACCCTCAACCTCACCCTAAACCTCACCCTCACAATAACTCTTACCTCACACCAAACCTCACCCTAAACCTAAACCTGACCCTCACCCTCACCATCACCGTAACCGTAAGTCTAACCCTAACCCTAACAATAACCCTAACCATAAACCTAACCGTCACCCTCACCAAAACCCTAAACCTAACCCAATCCCTTACCCTAACCCTACCCCTAACCCTAACCCTAAACCTAACCTAAACCCTAACGCTAACCTCACCCTCACCGTAAAGGTAACCCTAACCCTAACAATAACCCAAAAGTTGACCCTAATCCAAACCCTCACGCTCACCCTCACCATAACCCGAAGCCTAACCCTAAGCCTAACCCTAACCCTTAACCTCACCCTAATCCTAAACATCACCCTATCCCTCACCCTCAACCTCACCTTAACCTTAATTCTAACCCTAACCCTAACCCTAAACCTCACCTTAACCCTCACCCTCACCCTAACCCTAACACAAAACCTAACAAAACACAAAACCTAGCCCTCACCCTAACCCTAAACCTAACCCTAACCCTCACAGTAAACCTAACCCTCACTCTAAACCTTACCCTACGCCTCACCCTAAGCCTAATCCTAACCCTAACCATAACCCTAAACCTAAACCTCACCCTAACCCTAACACTAATCCTCACACTCATCCTCACCCTCATCTTAACTGTAACCCTAACCCTAACAATAAACATAATCCTTAACCTAATCCTAACCCTCACCCTCACCCTAACCCTAAACCTAACCCTAACCCTCATCCTAAACCTAACCCTCACCCTAACCGTAAACCTTACCCTAACGCAAACCCTCACCCTAACCCTAGCCTTATACTTAAACCTAAACCTCACCCTAACCCTAACGCTAACCCTCACCATCCCCCTAGCCCTCACCCTAACCCTAATCCTAACCCTAAACCTCATCGTAAATCTAACCCTCACCTTAATCTTGAACCTCACCCTCACCCTCAGCCTAACCCTAAGCCTAAACATAAACCTAACCCTAATAAAAACACTCACACTAACTCTGTTCCTAATCCTAAAACTAACACTAACCCTAACCCTAACCCTAACCCTATCCCTAAAAGAACCCTAACCGTAACCCTAAACCTCACACTCACCCTATCCCTAAAGTTAACCCTAACCCTAACCCTAACCCTAAACCTCACCCTAAACCTTACCCTCACCCTAAACCTCACCCTCACCCCCACAGTAACCGTAACTCTAACCCTAACCCTAACAATAATCCTAACCCTAAACCTAAACCTATCCCTAACCCTCACCCTCACCCTCACCCTCATCCTAACCCTAACCCTCACCCTAACCCTAATGCTAACCCTCACCCTCACCCTCACCCTAACCCCAATCCTAACCCTAACCCTCACCCTAACCCTCACCCTAACCCTAAACCTAACACTCACCCTACATCTAATCCTCACCCGCACCCTAAACCTAATCCTAACCCTAGGCCTCACCCTCATACTCACCCTCACCCTCAGCCTAACCATAACTGTAATTCTAATCCTAAACCTCAACCTCACACCTCACCCTAAGCCTAACCCTCACGTCACCCTCACCCTCACCCTAACCCTTACCTTCAACCTTACCCTCAGCATAACCCTAACTCCAATCCTAACCCTAACCCTCAACCTCACCCTCACCCTAAACCTAAACCTAACCCTAGGCCTCACCCTCACCCTCACCCTCACCATAACCCTAACCCTCACTCTCACCCTAACCCTATCCCTAACACTTACCCTAACTCTAACCCTAACCCTAACCCTAACACTCACACTCACCCTAACCCTAAAACCCTAACCCTCACCCTAAAATTCACCATAACACTCATGATAACCCTAAACCTCACTCTCACCCTAAAACTCACCCTAATGCATATCCTCACCCTAACCCTAACCCTAACCCTCATCCTAATCTTAACCCTAACCCTCACCTTAACACTAACTCTAACCCTAACCCTCACCCTCACCTTAAACCTCACCCTCATCCTAGCCTTCATCCTAACCCTAATCCTAACCCTAAACCTCACCCTAAACCTAAACCTAACAATCACCCTAAATCTGACCCTCACCCTCACCCTCACCCTTCCCCTAACCCTAAGTCTAACATTAACCATAACCCTAACTCTCACCCTAACCCTCACCCTCACCCTAAACATAACCCTATCCCTAACCCTCACCCTAACCTTAAGTCTAACCCTCACTCTAACCCTAGCCCTCACCCTCACCCTCACCCTCAGCTTAACACTAAACCTAACCCTAATCCTAACCGTAACCCTCACCTTCACCCTCAACCTAACCCTAAACCTAACCCTCACCTAACCCTAAACCTCACCCTCACCCTCAGCCTAACAATATCCCCACCCCTAATCATAACCCTCACACTCATGCTCACCCTAACCCTAAAACGAAACCTCACCCTAACACTAATGCTTACCCTCAACCTCACCCTCACCCTAATCCTCACCCTAACCCTAAACCTAACCCTAAACCTCACCCTCACACTCACACTCACACTCAGCCTAATCCTAACTGTAAGCCTAATCCTAACCCTCACCCTCACCTCTCACCATCAGCCTAACCCTCACCCTTACCCTTACCCTCACCACAACCCTCACCCTCCCGCTCAGCGTAAACCTTACCCTAATCCTAACCCTAACTCTCAACCTGACCGTCACCCTAAACCTAACCCTAACCCTAAGCCTCACCCTCACCCTCACCCTCACCCTCACCCTAAACCTAACCCTCACCCTAACCCTCTCCCCAACCCTAAACCTCACCCTAATCCTAACCCTAACCCTAAACCTCACCCTCACCCTCACCGTCACCCTCTGCCTAACCCTAACCCTAACCTTAATCCTAACCCTCACCCTAACAGTTACCCTCAACCTAACACTAACCCTAAACCCATCCCGCACACTAAAACTTACCCTCACCGTGACCCTAACCATACCCCTCACCATACCCCTCACCCTAACCCTAACCCTAACACTAACCCTCACCCTCACCCAGACACTAACCCTACCCCTCACCCTACCCCTAAACCTAACCCTCAGCCTCACCCTAAACATCATCCTAATCCTAACCCTCACACTAACTTTAAGCCTAACACTCACCCTAAACCTTGCCCTCAACCTCACCCTCAGCTTAGCACTAAACCTAACGCTAACCCTAACCGTCAAACACACCCTCAACCTAACCCTAACCCTAACCCTCACCCAATCCCTTATGCTCACTCTCACTTTCACACTCACCCTCACCCTAACTCTAAACCTAAGCCTAAATGTCACCCTCACCCTCACACTCACCCTCAGCTTAACCTAACCGTAACCCTAATCCTTACCCTCAACTTCACCCTTCACCCTCAGCCTAAAACTCACCCTCATATTAAACCTCACCCTAACCCTTACACTCACCCTAACCGTCA
>NW_027204407.1:0-29305 GCF_024711535.1 Dipodomys merriami | reverse complement strand
TCCAAACAATATTGAGATATCACCTCACCCCAGTTAGAACGACAAGAATCAAGAACTCTAACAACAGATGCTGGAGGGGATGTGGACAGAAAGGAACCTTACTTCATTGTTGGTGGGAATGTAAACTTGTTCAACCTCTTTGGAAAGCTGCATGGAGGTTCCTCAAAAGACTTCACATAGAACTCCCCTAGGACCCAGCAATCCCACTTTTGGGCATTTACCCAAATGTTTACAAACAAGACCACAGTAAAGCTACCAGCACAACAATGATTATTGTAGCATTATTTACCATAGCTAAGATATGGAACCAACCCAGATTCCCCTCAGTAGATGAATGGATCAAGAAAATGTGGTATATATACACAATGGAATTCTATGCCTCCATCAGAAAGAACGACATTGCCCCATTTGTTAGGAAATGGAAAAAATTATATTAAGTGAAGTATGCCAGGCCCAAAGAAACATAGGTCCCATGGTTTCCCTTATCTTCAATATCTAGTATATGTATGAGTCAATCAGAAAAGGTCAGATAATGTGATGTCAGGGAAATGAACCCATATATATGTATTTTAATGTTTTTCTCTTTCATGCATGTGTTTCTAACGCATTTATAAGATTATCTCTTTGTTGCTTTGTATGTCCCTCCTCCACAGTATAACCCCTGCTTTCACTATATTTGATGTCAGTATAACTTTTGGAGGAGATGGAGAAAAACCAGTTGTTTAAGGATACAGGTGGACCTGTTGCAACAATGAGAAGAACCAGTTGTCATGTCCAAAACAAGCTTTACAACGTCGGTGCGGGGGGGAGGGGAGGATGGGGAAGGTGAAGGATTGGGATTGGGGTGGAGGGGGGAGGCTGGGAAGGGATGTGAAGGGTAAACAAAGGAGTTGGCTGCAATGCTTGGTAAGAAATGTACGCATTATCCTGCCCATGTAATTGTAACCCCTCTGTACAGTATGTTCACAAAAAAATTAAATTAAATTAAAAAAAATAAGTTCTAGAAAGCCAAATTGCATTTGATATGATAAGGTTGTGAGACAACCATATTTTGAAAATATTTTTGAGACTGGTGACGTGTCATTTCTACTACCAGAAAAGTTCAAAGAAAAATTGTATTTTTTACTTTGCTATGAATGATTCCAACTTGGAAAAGTTTTGTGTAGACCAAAATTCATTTATGTATTTTTTTATATTCACAGGTGCAGTACTGAGATTGAGGTAAATTTAACCTGAGATTTGAGTGAAGCATTCTTAACCTATGTAGATATTCTTTTAAATTACTTATTACTGGAATTAATTTACCCTTATACATGTGTAAATTTATATATATGAAAAATTATGTAGAAATAGGTAAATATGTATTGTATATTATCTATTTTTCTTTCTATTCAGTTATCATCTACATACTTGCATATGAACACACACACACACCCACAAACACACAAATAGCATTGTGGAACATAAGCCCCAGAACTAGATTTTATCAATATTTTCACATGTAAATTTTCAAGTTTCTAAAATTCATTATGAACTTTCTTTTGTCAGGCGCAGTGGTTCATACCTATAATCCTAGCTATACTGGAGGCTGAGATTTGGTGATCTTGGTTAGAAGTCAGTCTGGGTGGGAAAATCTGTGAGAATCCTCACTGGCCCAAAAAAGATAGAAGTGTCATTTTGGTTCATATGTTTATATTTTAGGATAATATACTGGTTAAATATTGAAGTATGCATCCAGATTTACATATTTTGACAGATTTATGTTTTGTCATTTTATAACCATGCGTAATTCAGATTCAAACAAATAACAAAAAAGTAGTATTTAATATTAGATTTTTTTGTATGTGAAAATCTCATAAATTATTATGTAGAATGCCAAAGAGTGCCTGAAGGTTGGTAACTTCTCACTATTTGGAAACAGAAGCTAGATATCAATGAAGGTTTAATTTCTAAATGTGTAGACAACCCTATTCTGTCTCAAGTAAATTCTCCTTTTTGTTTTCTAAATGAAGTTTATTAAGCTTAGTGGCTAGTGGGTCACACCTGCAGTCCTGACAACTCAGATGGCTAAGATCTGTTCAAAATAAGCTGGAGCAGAAACAGCTATGAGAGTATTATATTCCAAGTAACTACCAGTGGAAAGAAAGGAAGAAAGGAAGAAAGAAAGAAAGAAAGAAAGAAAGAAAGAAAGAAAGAGAAAGAAAGAAAGAATGAAAGAAAGAAAGAAAGAAAGAAAGAAAGAAAGAAAGAAAGAAAGAAAGAAAGAGAAAGAAAGAAAGAATGAAAGAAAGAAAGGAAGAAAGAAAGAAAAAAGAAAGAAAGGAAGGAAGGAAGGAAGGAAGGAAGGAAGGAAGGAAGGAAGAAGGAAGAAGGAAGAAGGAAGAAGGAAGAAGGAAATAAGGAAGGAAAAATGAAGGAGGGGAGAGAAAACGAAAGGAAGATATAGAAGAAACAAAGGAAAGAAGGAAGGATAGAATGAAACAAAGAGAAATAGTGAGAGAAAGAACAGAAGAGAAGAGAAAAGAAAAGGAAAATGAAAAGAAAAGAAAAGAAGCCACAAATGTCTGAAAGATAGGCCCTGAATTCAAGCCTCAGTACTGGAATGAGACAGAGGAGAGAGAGAGAGACAGCGACAGAGAGAGAGACAGAGACAGAGAGAGACAGAGACAGAGACAGAGACAGAGAGACAGAGACAGAGACAGAGAAAGAGAGAGAGAGAGGAAAGAGAGGAGAGATAAAGAGGAGAATAGAAAGGAGACAAGAGATAGAGGGGAAGAGAGGAACTTAAAAAATTAAATCCACCAAAAACAAATCTTCAAAGAAACAACTGCCCAATAAATAAGTAGGCTAAAGAATAAAAGAGAAAATTCTCTGAAGAGGAAAGAAGGATGGCCAATAGACACATGAAGATATGTTCAGCCTCTGTAGCCATAAAAGAAATGCAAATCAAAACAACATTGAGATGCCACCTCACCCCAGTTAGAATGGTTATAAACAAGAACTCTAATAACAACAGATGGTGGAGGGGATGTGGACAGAAGGAAACCTTATGGCATTGTTGGTGGGAGTGTAAACTTGTTCAACAACTTTGGAAAGTAGTATGGAGGTTCCTGAAAAGACACAACATAGAGCTCCCCTATGACCCGGCAATCCCACTTTTGGGCATTTACCCAAATGTTCACAAACAAGACCACACCAAAGCTACCAGAACGACTATGTTTATTGCAGCATTATTTACCATATCTAAGATATGGAACCAATCCAGATTCCCCTCAGTAGATGAATGGATCAAGAAAGTGTGGTATATATACACAAGGGAATTCTATGCCTCCAACAGAAAGAATGACATTGCCCCATTTGTTAGGAAATGGAAAGACTTGGAAAAATTTATAAGAAGTGAAGTAAGCCAGGGTCCAAGAAACATAGGTCCCATGATTTCCCTTATTTGCAATAACTAGTGTATGTCTGAGTCAAGCAGAAAAGGTCAGATAAGTTGTTGTGAAGCCATGATTCTGGAGTACCAGAGAAAAGTAATGAACACATTTTAAGTTTTAGCACATTTTTTATATTGTTAAAATACCATACAGAGGGATTACAATTACATGGGCAAGGTAATGAGTACATTTCTTTTTGGGGAGGGGGCTTTATATATATTTTTTTACATTTAAACTGATATATATTTTTCCCCTTCCCATCCTCCCCTCTCTGCCTCCTCACCCAATCCTCCCTGCCCCGCCACCAAAATTGTAAAGTTCGCTTTTGACATAACGATTTATACATCTCATTGTTGCAATGGGTCCACCTGTGTCCCTATTTAAACGATTTGTTTTTCCCCTTCCCCTCCACCAATTATACCGACATCAAATACAGTGAAAGCAGGGCTAATACTGTGGGGGAGGGACATATAAAGCAACAAAGAAATAATCCTATAAATGTGTTAGAAACAATCTCATGAAAGAGAAAAAATACATTTGAATACATATCTTAGGATTCATTTCCCTAACATCACCTTATCTGACCTTTTATGTACATTACATTTCTTCTTAAGCATTATTGCCTCCTCCTTTGTTTCTCCTTCCCATCCCTTCTCATCTCCCCTCCTCTGCCAAATTTGTGAAGTTTAATTTTCTTCATCACATCTTGTACATTTCATTGTTGCAATGGGCCACCTGTAACCCTATTTAAACAATTGTTTTTTTTTCCTTCCCCTCCACAAATTATACCAACATCAACTATAGTGAAAACAGGGGTTATACCGGGGGGGAGGGACATACAAAGCAACAAAACATCATCTTATAACTATGTTAGAAACTATAGAAAGAAAGAAAAAACATTTGCTTCCTTATCCTGGTGTTCATTTTGCCTAACATCAACATGTCTGACTGTTTCTGTTTGTCTCAGACATATACTAGTAATTGCAAATAAGGGAAACCATGGGACCTATGTTTCTTTGGGGCTGGTTTACTTCACTTAATATGATTTTTTCCAAGTCTTTCCATTTCCTAATAAATGGGGCAATGTCATTCTTTCTGATAGAGGCATAGAATTCCATTGTGTATATATACCACATTTTCTTGACACATTTTAACCCATTTTAAATCCTTTCTCTTATGAGCTGAATTGTGTCTTCAAAGATGAGTTGATTCTCCAATTGTCCATATCTCAGATATTTACTACATTTTTACATTATATTTTATAAACTATACACATTGTATATTAAATACATTTATGGGATAGTGTAGGTGAGATGAAAGTAGTTAAGATGAGGTGAGATTGGAATATTGTGGGCTTTAAAATTAATGGAATGCTCTTTCTTTGTCTCTCTCTTTACCCCTCTCCCTCTCTTCCTTTAGGACTGACATCTTTATCAAAAGAGAAACACAAGGATAAAGGCAGACATAGGTGTACTGCAATTTCAAGCCAAGATATAAACATTGCTAACAGCCACCACAAGCTTTGAGTGAGGAATAATAGGATTCTTTCTTACCGGACTGAATGGGGCACGACATTGACAGCATCTTGACCTTTTACTTCTAACCTGCAGAACTGATTGACAAGTACCTCGGTTATTTTAACCACCTACTTGGTGGTGCCTTGTTACAGCAAGACTAGAAAAGTCAAACAAGCTTTGTGTGATAGGTTGCCATTTACATTTTTATAACTGAATATTCAAGGTTTCAGAAAGGTTAAGTAAATTATTCAACTTTAGTATATTGATAAATAATAGTGCTGTATCATGCCAAATCCAATATTCTTTTCATTGTAAGTATGCCTCATTTAAAAAATAGGTGGCATAACTTTTATATAACTCATGCAATCTATTGTGATATAATATTCCACACAGTTTCTGAGTGCAATGTTAGATACATATTCTTCTCTCAAAAATAAATAGCTTTAAAGTGTTTTTTCCTAAGAACAAGAGAGAAAATACTGATATTGTCCAGTGTCTTTAATTGGGTAGCATCTTCTGAACTTTGTCAACTTGTCCTTTTTCTTCACTTTGTGACAAACCTTGAAATCAAAGTGAATGTGAAAATTATATCAGACTCTATATGTTGGGAAAATAATAAAAACTACATAATCCAGATACTCAGTTTAAAGGTTGAATAAACAAAAGGTACAGAAGACCTCTATAAAAATCAATCATGTATACAGGTAGATGTTAATATGTTGTCTGTTAACTTTAACATCAGGTTCTAGGACATGTTTTATGCATCAGTTTTAGAAACACTCATCAGCTCAGGTTTAGAGTAGATATTGAAACAGTGGTGGGATTGTTCTACTGTGAATAAAGAAAGTCGTAGCATATTTGGAAAGGAAAATAACGAGCGTATCATTTAACAAAACAGTTTTAGGGAACATTTTATTTTACTAATTTCATAGAATTGTACAACCTTTATAGTGAGATTACTTTAGGTTTTCAATGAATGTTATCATGTTTATACAATTTTCAAAGGCATTTGCCTTTGTATGAAAAGTGGCCAATACAGTTATCTATGGCACTATTATAGTATATGTGATTCCATTTTAATCATTCAATCTTCAGTATACTTGATTGAATCTGTCAGATATATAATTTAGCAAAGTCAGTAACATGTATTCTGGACGGTTTAGTGAATATTGAAAGTTATCTAAAATTGAAGGGATATATTTATAGTTTTAAAACATATCATCTGAAAGAAAACTAAATCCCATTGCTAATATAATAATCAAAAGAAAATTTGAGATACCATTGCATCATTTAAATTTCAATTCTTGTTATATCTCTAAGTCTTTTTAGCAAAAGCTTTACATCTTCTGTTTTTTTGTTTGTTTGTTTGTTTGTTTTTTGTCGGTTGTAGACCTGAACTCTGGGCCTGGGCACTGTCCCTCAGTTCTTCAGCTCAAGGTTAGCCCTCTACAACTTGAGCCACAGCGCCACTTCCGGCTTTCTCTGCTTATTTGGTGCTGAAGGATGGAACCCAGGGCCTAATGCATCCAAGGCAAGCACTCTACCAATAGAGCCACCTTCCCAGCCCAAAAGCTTTACATCTTCTAAAGATGAATCCTATCAATTTTTATTCAGCCAATTCCAGAATGAAAAAATGAAAAGTGGTTAGACAAACTAAAATTAAAGCCTGAAATGGCTAAGTTGATGAAGTTTTTTAAAAGCCAATTGGCATAACCTCATGCAGTCGGTGAATATTAGTCAAGGTAAATTTTCATCCTCATTTTGCTATTGGTTAGGAGAATGCTATCATCTAAGGCTATCATACTATTGGCTATGAGAATGCTGTCTTCTTTGAATTAAAGCTAACCCGAATAAAGCTAGAGCACAAACGAAAGCTAAAGAACAATTTATACTCTTTTTCTTGAAAGAGAGAAGAGAGTGGAAAATGAAAGAGGGTGAATAACGTAAGATATACCAAGTGTAACTAAGAAATGTTCAGTGAACATCAGCAGACTGATGATCAATAAGAAGATGGAGTGGTAGGAGATTAAGAATCTTTAATATTGTTACAATGAGATGTACAAGTCGTTATGTCAAAAACGAACTTTACAACTTTGGTGGGGGGGCAGGGAGGATTGGGTGGGGAGGGCGGGGGAGGGGAGGATGGGAAGG
Source organism: Dipodomys merriami (assembly GCF_024711535.1). Lineage (NCBI taxonomy): Eukaryota > Metazoa > Chordata > Mammalia > Rodentia > Heteromyidae > Dipodomys > Dipodomys merriami. The sequence continues at coordinate 22,203 of NW_027204407.1, read as the reverse complement.
GATGGGAAGGGGAAACAAAGGAGGAAGCTACAATGCTTGATAAGAAATGTACTCATTATCTTGCCCATGTAATTATAATCCCTTTGTACAGTATTTTCACAATAAAAAATAAATAAAAATTTTAAAAAAGAATCTTTAATACTGTTAGAATAGGTTATTTGCAAGTATGTAAACAGGAAAAATAAACTTACCATTTCTTAGGGGAAAGGGGGAAAAGAGTATGATACAGTAGGAAAAATAGATTGCCATACAATGTTAACATGTATGGTCATGTAATAGTAACTTCTTTTTGGACTTCTCCATGTGGGTTTACTTTGCAAACTCAATTTATAGATAATACCAGAAGAGTGACTGATGATCAGTTTTATCAAGTACATTAATTTGATTAGGACAGGAGTAAAAGTTTTAAGTTTTTTATATATGTCAAATAAGAAAAATGACCTTTCTCTAAGTATGTTCTGCATTTTTTCAGTGTTTCATTCTGCAATTTACTTACAATGTCTTGGCTTTGATTCCATTTCAGTTATTTCTTCTATTTCTCTGAGTGGCCATCCATGTGCACAAATGTATCTGGATTTATCTTTGGTTTCTCAGCTGTATTTCTAATCAGATCCTTGTTACCTTCTCTCTTTGTAATTGTCTTATCTATCACTTCTATTTGAAACCATATATATAGTCATTTCAATACACTGAAAAGTTTGGTTCCATTTAAATTATTTATTTTAAAACCTTTCTTTTGTTAATCCTTATCATTTTCATGTTTTGATTTAATACCAGATATTGAGTTGGCAAAAACAAAAGGATGATTTGAGTTTCTTGATCGTGTTAGCTTCCTTTCCAAATAATTTGATTTTGCTTTTTGGAGGTAGAAAACTTTGCATCAATTGATAGACAGGATGAGAGGTATTCTTTGTTATTGGTCATCTCTAATGGATAACAGGTTTTTTTTTTTATTACTGATGCCTACTTCTTCAAATTCACTGACATGCTTAATGTATGATACAGAATATCTTGACACAAGCTTATGAAAATTTGAAAGCAGATCTGCCAAAATATTTGCAACTCTGAACCCACTTTAGTAATAACAAGTTATTCAGGATAAAAGAGTATACCTTGTACTCATTACCTTGTCCATGTAATTGTAACCCCTCTGTGTGGTATTTTCACAATAAAAAATTTTTTGTCAAAAAGTATACCTGCTTAGACTTCTATCTACCTTGTACCTTATTTCATCCAATTTTTGTTCTGTATTATTAGTTTGAAGCATAATTTTCATATTTTTTGGGTCCGGTAGTGGAGCCTGAACTCTGGGCCTGGGCGCTGTCCCTCAGCTCTTTACCTCAAGGCTAGCACTCTACCACTTGAACCACAGAGCCACTTCCGGCTTTTTTCTTTTTTGCTTATGTGGTGCTGAGGAATCGAACCCAGGGCCTCAGGCATGCAAGGCAAGCGCTCTACCACTGCGCCATCTTTGCAGCCCAATTTTCATATTTTTTATAAACTGGTTTCTTTTTGTCCTAACTGGGAGAATAATTAAATTACTTTCCATTGCCCCAAACAGAAATTTTGTGGTTATTATTTATTTGTACTAATTGCCTATCCATTGTATTCACTCAGATGTACCGGGTGTCAGGAGCCAGTGGCCAACACGTGTAATTCTAGTTATTCAGGAACCTGAGATCTGGATGCAAGCAGTTTGAAACAAGCCTCAAGAGAAAAGTCTGTGAGAGTCTGTTTGCAAATTCATTAGTGAAAAGCCATGCTACAGGTGTGGATCAAGTGGGAGAGTGCCAACCAACAAGATGACTAAGACCAGGACACCAAATTCAACATTTCTACCTCAATATAAAATAATGCCTTAACTTGTTGAATGTAATTTAAAAAATGTTCTCAAGCAATGAATTTTTTGCAAGCTTTTTTTGTGATTAAGTGATTACATGATTTCACAAATTTCACAGTATTGTGGGATAGTGATGCTTAGTGAAAGTCACAAACACATTCTAACTTTCATGGGGCAAATTGTCTATTGTGGTCTATAAAGTTTACGAGTTCTATGAGCTTTGAATATACACTTATTTCTTCCACCTCACATAATATGTACATTCCTTTCCTTTTGCTCAGTGTCAGCTTTTCTCTCTTTCTCACTCATTCCCTCCCTCCCATCACTGGCATTCAGTTGCTTAGCTAAAATAGTGAATTTTAAGTAAAAATTATACCATGTAACAGCAGTAAAGAAAAAGTGTTTAAAATATTTTTAGTTTTTTTTTTGGTCCAGTCGTGGAGTCTGAACTCCGGACCTGGGTGCTGTCCCTCAGCTCTTCAGCTCAAGGCTAGCACTCTACCACTTGAGCCATAGCGCCACTTCCGGCTATTTTCCTTTTGCTTTATGTGGTGCTGAAGAATTGAACCCAGGGCCTCATTCACGCAAGGCAAGCGCTCTACCACTGAGCCACCTTTCCAGCCCTTATTTCATTTTTTATGGCATCTATCCATCCATCCATCCATCCATCCATCCATCCATCCATCTATCTATCCATCCATCTATACATACATATCAACCTATTCATAATCTTCATTGAAACATCTATTTCACTAATGAGCAATTAGAAGATATCTTGGGCCCTCTGTATTATACCACTATGTAAGATTCCCAAGGCCTGCAGGCAGCCTTAGAATGACATCCTACTTTTTTTTAAGTGTAAAATTTTATTTTTCTAGGATATTATGGTATTTTCTAAAAAACTCTGGTTTAAAAAAATAAATTTCTCCATGCAGAAGCAATTTCAAGAAGTATTGAGATATCTAACTAAAATACTCAAAACTGAGGGAAATTGGACATCCTTAGAGTTACATTTGCATAGGGCCTATTTTTATGTCATCTACAAACCAAATTTTATCCATTTGGCTTTTGATAGTGTATCATGAAGAAAATAACATCACCTCTAATTTCAAACCATGTAACTTATGTTAACCACAGTGTGCGTGGCACAATTGCTATTGTAAAATGCAAGGTGCTCTTTGCTAATATTCTGGAGTGTTGATTCCCTCACTGTACGTGTCCATTTTCTGATAAAAAGGTGAAAGCTTGCCGGGTGCTGGGGCTCACACCTGTGATTTTAGCTACTCAGGAAGCTGAGATCTGAGTCAGATCATGGTTCAAAGCCAGACTGGGCAGGAAAGTCCATGAGACACTTAGCTCCAATAAACCACTCAGAAAACTGGAAGTTGTGCTATGGCTCAAGTGGTAGAGCACTAGCCTTGAGCTGAAGAGCTGAGGGACAGGGCCCAGGCCCCGAGTTCAAGCCCCATGACCTACAAAAAGAAAAAAAAATCGTGAAATCTTTAGTTAGACAATGTTGGAACATTAAAACACAAAATGAGCCTAATGTTTTGTTTGGACCTGTGTTCTTCTGGAAGTATAGTATGTTATAATCATTGTATTCCAAATATTCCTTTCAATTTAATATGTCCTCCCATGGGCTTTTTATGGTTTTAGGATGTAAGAACATAAGTACTAGTTGGGCATTAGTGTCTCACACCTGTTATCCTAGCTACACCCCAGGATGAAATCTGAGGGTTGTAGTTAAAGCAACTTGGGCGGAAGATCTGTGAGACTTTTATCTCCACTTACAAAGAAGAACACACAGAATTGTCTAGGAGACCTTAACTGGCCGTAAATAGGAGGAAGATCTTTTTACTCTCAGGTCAGAAGAGGTGAGAGGAGGGAAAGAAAGTGGAAACAATGACCATAGTCCAATTTAAATACCTGCCAGCATTTTATCTCTTACCAGCAAGAAGGTCCTCCAATGATTCCTAACTCTGCTCCAGGCTGGCCAAATATCTGGAATTTCTTCTCTGTCTCTAGATCTTTTCTGTAATTATTCTCTTGAAGCAACTTCTTCTGTGTTATAAGTGAAGGTTTTCTAGGGTTAGTTAGTGAACTAGTATTGAAAAAGCTATGATAGATTCTTACTTAAACAACTATGATATGTACCAGGTCCTGTATTGAATCCCCAGCAGCACAAAAACAAACAGCTAAACAAACAAACGTAAATAATTAAAAATAAAGAGTCTATGATCACAGCCACTGTGGATGTATGAGTCACCGATTCACTTGATCTTTTCTGATTCATTTGATTGTCTTTCTTCACTTGTCAAGTTCAATCAAATCCACATAGCCACTGTTACATAGTTTATATAATACTGTAGCTTTCCAGTGCTCTGTAGACTAAGCTTGTTTGGGCATACAATATTTTATTTTCATCATACATCCTGGCATACTTCCTACTTTCACTGTTAAGTAGTAAAAAAGTGGGGCTGAGTCTTCCTTCCCTGTTTCTTTTCTAAAGCTTAGCAAAATGGTACCAATCTGTGTTTTGAGATCTCATGTAAGTTGGACAAAATCAGACTGATAATTGACTGTCCTCAATAAGGATAATTGATTTGAAAGCACATTTTGGTTTGTTATCATTAAAATTTATTTAAGCAAAAATATAATTTCTGCATGATTCTAATTATATTCATCCTGGCTATGTTAATGACTTATTTAAGGGATAAATTATTTAAACAGTCATGCTTCAAAAGATAAATGAAATGATAAAACTCTCCTTACATTATTCAGGACATTGTATTTGAAAGCTTTAATATTATATCTTTAACTGGAAGGTTTACTACTTTAGAACTATATCTTTAACTTGTAGATGATCCACAAATATATATATATATATATATATATATATATATATATATATATATATATATATATCCAGAAGTATATATATAAACATATATGTGTGTGTGTGTGTGTCTCCTATCTCTCTCTCTCTCTCTCTCTCTCTCTCTCTCTATATATATATATATATATATAAATATATATATATATATGCTTATATATGATACAAGGTAAATTCATTCTTCAGTTTTATCTTAGCTATCCTGGTGTCACTGTGTCCGATAATGCTCTTAGTAGTCTCTGCTTCTCCCTTTCTGAATGATACTTGTGGCTAAAAGTGCAAAACCAGGAACCTTTCCTCTTGTAGAAACCCAATAAAAATTGATTTCAACATTTTACACATTATAGGTTTTAACATTCCTTGTCATTTATATCTATGACAATACTTATTCATCAGTACTGAAAAACATACTGACAATAGGATCCAAATTATTGTAATGATAGTATTTTTGCATTCATAAATGAACTAACAAGATATACTGACATTCATCTTTTGTATTGTATTGATAATTTGCAAGAAATTGCTGTCATTTAAGTATATTGTCAATATCATAGAGGCCCATTATTTCTTATATATTTACATGAATATTTCATGTTCTATTAGCAAAGACTGTTGTCTTAATATGTTCTTGTATTTTAACTCATTGGGAGTTTTCCATGTGAAGTGACTTGAACGTTGTTTTCCAATGCCTCTGAAACTTGTAAAAATAACTGAAAGGAGCTGGGTGCCAGTAGCACACACCTGTCATCCAAGCTACTCAGGAGGACAAGATCTGAGGATCAAGGTTAAAAGCCAACTAGGGTAGGAAAGTCCATGAAAGTCTTATCTCCAATTAACCACCAGAAAAAAAGAAGTGTGCTGTGGCTCAAGTAATAGAGTGTTAGCCTTGAGCTGAAGAGCTCAGGGACAATGGTCAGGCCCAAAATTCAAGCCCTACAACCTACAAAAAATAAAAATAAAAAATAATAGAAATAATTAATGAAATGCTAAGACATGTGTTACTGGTTCTATAGATGATTACATGTTGATATTAAAAATTATAATTCTATAAAGAAACAATAAAGAAAGCAAACAAAATTATTAACTTAAAGAACCTATACAGAGCTGTTCCGGGAAGATGGCGGAGGAGAAGCTGGAATGAACAAGCTCTCGCATAGAAAGCAGTTTTAGAGTTCCAGTGAACAGTCCTAAGCCAGAGAATCACACCAAGTGTGCCATCACAGGACAGAGAGTTAGACAAGAGAGGGGAAGCCAAGGAAACACATCAGCTGCCGCTGCGGCAGCAGGGTCGTGGCAGCGACCACCGCCGCGGGGTCATACCTGAGACACAGAGAGTCCGGGAAAAAGGAGCCAGACGCAGCGGACGAGCAGATTCTACTCAACACCAACAAGAACAGACAAGGAGCGGACATCTTCATCCTGCTGTTTGCAGACCAGAGATGACCCAGGATCCAAGACTCGGCATGAGTACAAGCCCGAAGTCCTCACTCCTTCTCAGGGAGCAGAGGAGGGAAGGCCACCCCTCCCCCCCCAGCACCGGTGATCTCCATCATGGATACCGAAAAAGCTCGGAGGAGCTGCTAGCTCCAGCTCAGGCCTTGGAATAAAACGAGTCAGTTAGCAGGTCACAAGAACTTAACGGCGAAGTGACCTGCCAGACTCAGCTCCATCCAGGGAAAAGTCACCCAGCTCAGGCACCAGCCATTGGAGTGCCTTGCCTCACTGGGTAACCAGAGCCAGAGGCTGCCCCTCCCTCTAGCAGCCACCACAATCAATTGAACAACAGAAACCCTGAGAATGGATCCAGGCTGGGCGCTGTGAGCTTTATCACAAAATAGCCCCAGGGAAAAGCTACTGTTTGTTGAAAGGCCTCAACTCTACCCAGAACCTAGCCTCATCACCACATCCCCCTCTTTTGTGATTCTCAAAGCAGGTCACCCTCCCAGAAAACTAAACTGGGAGGGGGATCTCAAAATCTTGAGTAAAGCAGAGCATTTTTCTGCCTCTTCCAACCAACCGACTTAAGAAACCAATCAAGCCACAGGACCTCAAGCTGACCAGAGACTCCAACAAGAGACTGGTTACAAACAAAAGGGAGATACAGGATTCTTCCCACTCCTCCCACCCCACAAAAAAATTCAAAAGACTTTTTCTTTTTTTTTCTTCTTCTTCTTCTTTTCTTTTTGCTTGTTTTTTTGTTTTTGGTTACCTTATATATATATATATATATATATTTCCCTTCTAAAACTTTTATTAATCTTTAATTTTTGCCTCTTCTGAAAAAATAATTGTTTTCCAGTAACTTTTTTTTTTTCGTTCTCATCTTATAATTTTTATTTTAGGAATATGTGAATGAGTGTTTTCCTTTCTTTTCTTGTCTTCTTTCTCTTTTTCTTTCTTTCTTAATTATCTTTTTGTTTTTTGTCTAGCTCTACTGAACTTCTGATCTTTTCTTCTCCCTTTCCCATCCTTAAAGTTTTTCACATCTCCTCTATGTCCCTCCCCTTCTCTGAACATATTCACATTCCTCTCTAAATAGACGGTCTTTTAACCTCTATAATAACATTAATTTTTACGTTTCTATTTTTTTCTGGTCTCTCTTCATTCCCCTTTCCATCTCTTCTTTTTCTTTCTCTCTCTACTTGCATCCTACCCAACCCATTTCCTGCATTGTGATTAGGACATAGTTAACTCTCCCTGTGCCTCCCCACACCAATCTATTCCTATTTTTTACCCACATCTCTCCCTAATCCTAATAATTTCTGGTTTTCCAAATTCTTTTCTGCGGTTCGAAGTCCTTTAACATATAGTTGTTTGATGTTGAATAGATGTATCTGTTGAACTAGATTGTATCTGTAGATTATTGACTGTACAAACGCAAACGTTGGTTGATGGTTGCCTTAAGATAGTGTTCTAGCACAAAACTGTTGCAATCTTCATCTCAAATGGGCCGAGTAAGCCGGAAAAACACAAGAAAAATGGCAAATTCGGGTATCTCAATTCCCAATCTTGATAATCAGGGATTAGAACAGATAAAGAATAATCCAGAGGAGAGTTCCCAAATAGCTCTACAAACACTAATAGCAAACATGATAAATGAGAAGTTTGACAATGTAAAAAGGACTCTGTATGAGCGTGATAGGGAGAGAGAGGAGGCATCCCAGAAGTTTATACAGGAATATCATAAGCGTGATGAAGCTACTCAAAAACTAATAGTGGATTTGTGTGAACAACTTGAGAATACTCAAAGAGAAAGGGAGGAATGGCGTGAGCAGACAGAGAACACTCAAAGAGAACTGCAGGAATCCCAGGAACGGGAAGAAAGAGAATTGCAGGAATCCCACAGACGGGATGAAGCTAATCAAAGATTAATTCAGGAATTGACAGACCAGGTAGAGAATACACAAAGATCACTAAAGGCATACATGTAATCCATTAACAAAGAGCTGAAGGAAGTCAGGGAGACCACAAAGGGAATACTGAATGGAACCCAACAGAAGGAATGGGAGTCCAAAGAAACCATAACCAATCAACTAAGTGATTTGAGAACAAACACTGAACACCAAATTAAGGAAGTAAAGAAATTCATACAAGACCTAAAACAGAGCTTCAACAAAGAACTTGAAGCCATCAAATCTGACCAATTAGAAGGAAAAGAGATAAAAAACAAAGTAGAGAGTCTTGACAGCAGGTTAGACCATGCAGAAGATCGAATCTCAGGGATTGAAGACAGCCTAGATATTATAGAGTAAAAACATACAACCATCCAAGACAAGTCCAAGAAATATGATAGGTCTATCCAACACCTGGAAGACACCATCAGGAGGCCCAATCTAAGGATAATGGGTGTAGAGGAGCACCTAGAAACAGAAGTAAATGGTCTAGGAAATTTGTTTAACAGGATCCTAGCAGAGAACTTCCCAAACATACAAAAAGATAGGCCTATTCAGATACAAGAAGCTTTTAGAACCCCAAATAGACCAGACCAGAATAGGACATCCCACCGTCACATTATAATCCACACAGGATCAACCCAGACCAAGGAAAAGATCCTTAAAGCTGTCAAGGAGAAAAGGGTAGCCTGGAATGACGTATGCCATGCCCTAAAAACAAACAAATATCAACCAAGATTACTGTACCCAGCTAAACTCTCCTTCATAACTGAAGGCCAAATAAAAACCTTCCATAGCAAAGAAAAATTGGAACGATACATCTCCACCAAACCAGCCATACAAAAGATTCTTAAAGATATCCTATACATAGAAAACCAACAAGACCGCAACAAAGGCCAAGAAACTGCACCCAAACTGAGAATCCAAAAACCTTAGGAAGAACCCAGTTTTCGCAGCCCCCAAGAAGATGGATAACTTGGCAAGAACTCCCAAATACCTCTCAGTCCTATCTCTTAACGTTATCGGACTGAACTCTCCAATTAAGCGACATAGACTGTCTACTTGGATTAAAAAACAAGACCCTTCTATCTGCTGCCTGCAGGAGTCACATCTTGCCCGTAAAAACAAACACATTTTCAAGGTTAAAGGCTGGAACAAAATCTACCAAGCAAACGGCCCTCATAAACAGGTGGGAGTTGCAATCCTAATATCAGATAAAACAGACTTCAAAATAAAATTCGTTGGAAGAGATAAAGAAGGTCGCTACATACTAATTAAAGGATCTCTCCTTCAGGAGGATATTACAATTCTAAATATCTATTCGCCAAACAATGGAGCACCCAAATTTATCAAAGAAACACTACTTTCCCTCAAATCCCATATAGATCCAAAGACATTAATTGTTGGGGATTTTAACACACCACTCTTCCCACTAGATAGATCAACTCAGCAAAAACTCAATAGAGAAACCGCAGATCTAAACAGCAGCATAGATCAACTAGACTTAACAGACTTTTACCGAACATTTCACCCAGCAGCATCAGAATACACGTTCTTCTCAGCAGCACATGGAACGTTTTATAAAATAGACCACATTTTAGGCCACAAAGCAAACTTGTCTAAATTCAGAAACATTGAAGTTATACCTTGCATTCTCTCTGAGGACAAGGGAATAAAATTAGAACTTAACACCAAAAGCCACCAAAGAAAGTCCGGTATCACATGGAGGCTGAACAACACACTGCTGAATCATGAGTGGGTCATGGAAGAGATTAGAAAGGAAATTCAAATGTTCATGCTATTCAACAAAAATGAACACACAAATTACCAGCTCCTCTGGGACACAGCAAAGGCAGTACTCAGAGGCAAGTTTATAGCTCTGAGCTCCTACATCAAGAAATTGGAGAGATCGGAAACCAACAATATAATGACACTTCTAAACCTTTTTGGAAAAGAGCAGCAAGATGAACCCCAATCCAGGAGATGGAAAGAAATAATCAAAAATAAATCAGAATTAAATGAATTAGAACCCAAAAAAACTATAGAAAGAATCAACAAAACAAAGAGTTGGTTCTTCGAAAAACTTAACAAAATTGACAGACCCTTAGCAAACCTTATCAGAAAAAGAAGAGAACACACCCAATTAATAAACTCAGAGATGAGAATGGAAAAATCAACACGGAAACGACCAAGATTCAGAACATTACAAGGGAATACTTCTCAAAACTTTATGCTAATAAGTTTGAGAACTTGACAGAAATCTACTTTTCCTAGCAAATATTGACATGCCAAAACTAAACCAAGATGAGTTAAACCAGCTTAACAGGCCCATATCAAGCATTGAAATAGAAACAGCAATAAGAGACCTCCCAGCTAAGAAAAGTCCAGGACCAGATGGCTTTACAGCGGAATTTTACAAGGCCTTCAAAGCAGAGCTCATACCAATACTCCTCCAACTCTTCAATGAAATGAAAGAGAAAGCTCACTACCGAACACATTCTATGAAGCCATCATAACCCTCATCCCAAAACCAGGCAGGGACTCATCAAAGAAAGAGAACTATAGACCCATTTCTTTGATGAATATTGATGCAAAACTTCTCAACAAAATTTTGGCCAATTGACTTGAACAATTCATCCAAAAAATCATACAACACGATCAAACAGGATTCATTTCAGGGATGCAAAGCTGGTTCAATATACGCATATCAATTAATATTATTCATCACATCAACAGGAGCAAGAATAAGAACCACATGGTTATCTCAATAGATGCAGAAAAAGCATTTGACAAGATCCAATACCCCTTTATGATGAAGGTTCTGGAAAAATTAGGAATCCATGAAATATTCCTCAATACAATAAAGGCTATATATGACAAACCTACAGCCTGCATTATACTCAATGTGTAAAAACTAAAGCCATTTCCTCTTAATTCAGGAACAAGTCAAGGATGCCCACTCTCTCCACTTCTCTTCAATCTAGTATTAGAATGCCTAGCTACAGCAATAAGAAAAGATGCAGACATAAAGGGGATCCAAATAGGGAAAGAAGAAATAAAACTCTCCCTCTTTGCAGACGACATGATCTCGTATTTAAAGAATCCCATAGACTCCACTCCCAAATTAGTCAAACTGATTCAAAACTTTGGCAAAGTAGCAGGTTATAAAATTAACCCCCAAAATCAATGGCTTTTCTCTATGCCAACAATGAGAAAAGTGTGGCTGAAATTAGGAAAGCAACTCCATTTGTAATAGCCCCACAAAAAATAAAATACCTAGGAATTAACTTAACCAAAGAAGTGAAGGACCTCTATGATGAAAACTTTAAAATCTTGAAAAAGGAAATCAACACAGAACTTAAAAAATGGCAAAACCTCCCATGCTCCTGGATTGGCAAGATTAACATCGTGAAAATGGCAGAACTTCCCAAGGCTATCTACAAATTCAACGCGATACCTATCAAAATTCCACCCTCATTCTTCAACGAAATAGAAGAGGCAATCCAAAAATTCATATGGAACAATAAAAGACCCCGAATAGCAAAAACGCTCCTCAACGGAAAGAACACTGCTGGAGGAATATCAATACCAAATTTCAAACTCTACTATAAAGCCATAGTAATCAAAACAGCTTGGTATAGGCATAAAAACAGACCTCAGGGCCAATGGAATAGAATTGAAAACCCAGAAATGAACCTACAGACCTATAGCCATCTAATCTTTGATAAGGAAGCTAAAACAATAGAATGGAAGAAAGACAGCCTCTTCAGTAAATGGTGCTGGCAAAATTGGTTAACTACATGTAGAAAACTAAAGCTAGATCCTTATATATCACCCTGCACCAGAATCAACTCCAGATGGATCAAAGACCTTGAACTCAAAGCAGACACTCTGAAAACATTACAGGATGGAATAGGAGAAACCCTAGGTCTCCTTGGCTCAGGCCGAAATTTTCTGAATAGAGACCCAGAAGCACAACAAATCAAAGAAAGGTTGGACAAATGGGATTGCATAAGATTGCAGAGCTTCTGCAGGGCAAATGACATAGCTGGCAAGATCAATAGAAAGCCCACCGATTGGGAGAAGATCTTTACTAGCCATAAAACGGACAAGGGTCTCATATCTAAAATATACTTGGACCTCAAAAAATTAAACCACCCAACAACAAATCCTCAAAGAAACAACTGCCCAATAAATAAGTGGGCGAAAGACTTAAAGAGAAGCTTCTCTGAAGAAGAAAGAAGGATGGCCAATAGACACATGAAGAAATGTTCAACATCCCTTGCCATAAAAGAAATGCAAATCAAAACAATGTTGAGATATCACCTCACTCCAGTTAGAACAGCAAAAATCAAGAACTCTAACAACAACAGATGCTGGAGGGGATGTGGACAGAAAGGAACCTTACTTCATTGTTGGTGGGAATGTAAACTTGTTCAACCACTTTGGAAAGCAGTATGGAGGTTCCTCAAAAGACTTCACATAGATCTCCCCTATGATCCAGCAATCCCTCTTTTGGGCATTTACCCAAATGTTTACAAACAAGACCACACTAAAGCTACCAGCACAACTATGTTTATTGCAGCATTATTTACCATAGCTAAGATATGGAACCAACCCAGATGCCCCTCAGTAGATGAATGGATCAAGAAAATGTGGTATATATACACAATGGAATTCTATGCCTCCATCAGAAAGAATGACATTTCCGCATTTGTTAGGAAATGGAAAGGTTTGGAAAAAATTATATTAAGTGAAGTAAGCCAGGCCCAAAGAAGCATAGGTCCCATGGTTTCCCTTATTTGCAATATCTAGTATAGGTATGAGTCAAGCAGAAAAGGTCAGATAATGTGATGTTAGGAAAACGAACCCTTAAATATGTATTTTAATGTTTTCGTTTCTTTCATGCATGTGTTTCTAACACATTTATAAGATTATTTCTTTGTTGCTTTGTATGTCCCTCCCCCACAGTGTAACCCCCGCTTTCACTATATTTGATGTCAGTATAACATGTGGAGGAGATGGGGACAAACAAGTCGTTTAAGGATTCAGGTGGACCTGTTGCAACAATGAGAAGTACAAAATGTCAGGTCAAAACCAGCTTTACAATGTCGGTGTGGGGGGGGAGGGGGGTATAATTGGGTGGGGGGAGGGGGTAGGCTGGGATGGGAGGTGAAGGGTAAACAAAGGAGGAGGCTGCAATGCTTGGTAAGAAATGTATGCATTATCCTGCCCATGTAATTGTAGCCCCTCTGTACAGTATGTTCTCAAATAAAATAAAATTAAATTAAAAAAAAAGAACCGGTACAATTTTTATTTTGATGAATATGTTGTCATAAGAAATATGTAACTGTTATAATGATGTTCTAAATATTTTTGCTTATTGATTTTTATGGACAGATTAATTTATGTGAGGTTTTATAATCATAACAATCATATTTTTTAATTGAAAGCATATTATATATTCTTTTTCATATATATATTTACCTGAGATATTATTGACATTTTAACATAAGAATTGAGGCCATGGATCATAATTATTTTAATTTTTTGAATAACAGTGTTTAAACATATTTTAATGATTATAGTGATATGTTGAACATATTGTATTTAGACATTCACAATGTTTTTAAATTGCTATCCTTATTACTATTTTCCACACTCATACGTAGTACATTTTTCAAATAATATTTTGTTACTCTTTTAAGTATCTCACAAACTACCATCAATTTTTAAATTTTTGATGATTTTCTTATCTTACCTCTATATTTCTTCTATTGCTTTCCCCCCAAAAAAGTTTCTGTAATTCTTTATTTACAGCAGATATCACTTTCATGAGTTCTTTTCTATTTATGTCTGGTTTGGCTGATTTTTGAAAGTTATGTTATGACTTAAATATGACTCTTAATAAGCTATAATTGCTCATACATAGAATAACACATATATCAATCAAAGAAATCAATACTAGTGTAAACTCATAACAAATAATTGCCATAGAAACTTCTCAGTGTATTTGTAAGTATAATTAAATAAAACTGAAATAGTTCTTTCAAGCTCTGTGTTATTGAGTAGATATGAGTTATTATTGACCCATAATGACACAATCACTAAACAAATGTCCATTTCATATATATGGTGTTCCCTATGTTATTTTTTGTTTTGTTTCTTAATTTTATTATTGTAAAGGTCATATACAGAGAGCTTAAAGTTACAAAAATCAGATAACAATTACATTTCCGTTCAAACAGTATTATCCTCTCCCTTGTTTTCTCCCAGGTTTTCCCTCCCCACTATCTGATCTGACCCTCCAAGTTGTATAGTTCAATTCCAAAATAGTGTCTAGTGAGTATCGTTGCTAAATTAGTTCACTTCTTGTCCCACTATTTCTGTGTTTCTTCTTATCCTCCCCAAATCAGATTAATTTAGCTATTTTTAGTTTCTTTCATCAGTGTTATTCTTATAATACAGCTAAATGAAAACTTATGTATTCAAAGGGTATCTATTAGAACTTAAACTGAACAGTTCTATAAAATATAAATCCATTTTCTTTTTTTGAGGGGGGTCCAGTTGTGGAGCCTGAATTTTGAGCCTGGATGCTATCCCTCAGCTCTTCAGCTCAAGGTTAGCGCTCTACCACTTGAGCCATAGCGCAACTTCCGGCTTTTTTTCTTTTTGCTTATGTGGTGCTGAGGAATCAAACCCAGGGTCTCATGCATGAAAGGCAAACGCTCTACCACTGCGCCACCTTCCCAGCCCCTACAAATCCATTTTCTACATATATAAATAATATTAACATAGGTACCATAGTCCATTTTGTGCTGCTGTAACAGAATTCCTGAGACTGGGCCCATTATACTGAACAAAATTATACTGGTCCATATCTCTGGAAAATTTGTGATCGGTATAAAATGATTCTTTACATGTTCTTTCATCCTATGGCAGACAAGTAAAGAGAAGTGAACAAAGGACAAGAAGTCAAACTCACAAACTCAAGCAGATTTTAATTGCCATTAATCCATTCATATAGGGGAACCCTTCTCATCTAAACACCTCACATTGAGTCTAATACTCAAACATAATTTTACTAGTGATTATTTCAGTATTAAAGTAGATATAGTCAGCCCAGGTATATATGCTGTTTCATATAAGATGTTTGCAAATGAACTGTAGAGATACAATGCTTTGTAAACAGGAAAGTGTGTGTGTGTGTCATTTCCTTGATCCAAGAAATGTTATCTCAAAATAATTTTTCCAAGTATCCATTTCTTTAAGAATGGTCAATATCATTCCTTCTGATGGATGAGTAGAATTATATTGTGTATATATACCATATTTTTTTTTTACCTATTAGGCCACTGAAGGGCATCTGGGCTGATTGGATGTTTTGGCTATGGTAAATAATGCTGTTTTGAACATGGTTGTGCTGGTGACTTTAGTGTGGCCTTAAAGAGGGGGATGTGGGGAGAAAGCAGCCAAGAATTCATTGTATATACCATAGAATTGAGAAAAAATAGGGAAATGGTGGGTCAAAGGGTGTTGAAGAGGTTGAAGGGATGACATGGATCAACATGCATCATACACATCAATTGCTTTATGGCAAAAAAATCAATACATAAAAAGAAAAATGAATGAAGGGGTAGATTAAGATGGGTGGTTAAGAACATTGAAAGGGGCAACATTGAACAAGATTCACTGTATTCATAAACTGCTTTGTGAATAGCAAATCCTTTGTAATGTTACTTAAAGATAATAAAAAAAGCAATTAAAAAGAACTGTAGGTCAAAAGCCAAAAAAAGAAAAGAAAGAAAAAGAAAAATTGCCTCATTTTAAGCGTAGACATACTTTTTTTTTCTTTTATCAAGCACAAAGTTTAGACTTTACATGTTATTTTCATCTATCAGAGGTGAGATGATCCGGCAATTTAGCCCTTTAAGGGCCCTCAAATCATTTGGAATATGACTGTAAAAACACATATGTTTCTTGTGTGCTTCTTGTCCACTACTCTTGGCCATCTGGCTGTATTGGTCATTTTTAATTGCCATTGAATAACTTATTTAAAAAAAGCCAGATGGCTTTGGTAGAATTAAAGGTGCCATCTCATGTTAAATATATTATATTTTGTTCATAAACATTTTGTTAACTAGTATTTTTCTGGTATTTGGATTACAAACTATATAGTGCATTGCTCCTATGCTTAAGCTGATGATATACTGAAGAAAATAACCAAACAATGCTAATATATTTATATGTATATGTATATAAAATACACTTACACATAAAGAATGGAATTCCTCTGTTTGCAATCATTTCAATGCTATGGGAAATTTGTACTCAATGACAGAAAAATTATCAGTGCTTTCTCTTCTTTTAAATGATATGCTATCTTCAGTTTCAATAATGTGGAAAAACACTTGCTGTAATATTCGTAAAAATGAGTACTGTTCTAAAGATGTGAACTCGATAGTATAGCAAGTAAATTTGTTATAAAGATTAAAGAATTCTATAAAATTGGTATTGACCCACAAGTTAACCTGCTGACATTTAACTTAAAAATTAGCTTTATAAGCTGAAGAACAGAGGACAAGCCCTGAGTTCAAGCTCCAGAACCAACACACTCTATCACATACACAAAAGATAATCAAATCAAGCCAAAAATTGTCTTGTATATAACTTTATCTGATGTGGGGTGTGGAAGGGTTAAGCACAGAAATGGTGGGACAAAGGGTCAACCAATTTAGCAGAAATTGCTAGATACTACGTTGGAACTATACAATTTTGGGGGAGGGAAGTAGGGAGAGGAAAAACTGGGAAAGAATGAGGGAGGTAATGACACGTTTCAAAAGGAAATACACTCATTACTTGACTCATATAACTGACACCTCTCTGCATATCACTTTTACAAAAATATTTAAAATAAATAAATAAAACAAAAAGAAAAAATTAGCTTTATAGTAATTTTTATCAGAGCTTTAATTAATAATGATAATTTTCTAGATCTGAAAACTATGAATACATTTCAGAAAAAAAAATCAAGTAGCTTTCATACTTTCATGTAATGCGTTATATTTGCTAACTTGATAAAAAAAAACGGCATACTATATCACCACTTTTTAGTAGAAAATCATATTGGCATTTAAATAAATACCAGTATTATCAATTGGCTAGTTCAATGATGACATTGACATATATTTAAGAAATTTCAGTTTATATATTTAGTAACAATAAACAAAAAAATCTGAACATATGTTCTCACAAGTTTAATTTTTGTCCTAATTTTAAAAATGTATAGTTAGGGTCAAACTTTAGTAGCAATGTATTTATAGCAACTTCAAAATTTGCAAGATAACATCTTTCTTAATCTAGTCAGAATACTGACAAATCTCCCTTATCTCTTTGTATTATGACATTTTTGTTGACACTGTTGTATTGAAGAACTTATTATTAGCTAAAGCCTTTCCCAAAATAATCCTACTGAAAGATGGAACATCCTGATAAACTATATAATAACATTCCTAAGAAGCTATTAAAAATTGATACATCAGGCTGGGAAGGGAGGTGAAGGGTAAACAAAGGAGGAGGCTGCAATGCTTGGTAAGAAATGTATGCATTATCCTGCCCATGTAATTGTAGCCCCTCTGTACAGTATGTTCTCAAATAAAATAAAATAATATTTTTAAAAAATTGATACATCAGTCCAACAAAATCATTTTAATTATGTACTTTTGTGTACAATAAAACTTTTGAGTAAAAAATGCTGTTACATTTTGTGTAAAACAAAAGTAAAATATGAAAAATAATTTTCAGCTGTGGACATTGGCAAAATATGCATTGTAATATGTTTGGCTAAACTATTATTTCTGACTAATATTTTGTTGTTTGTGCCCATAATTGAAATCAAGAATAACCTGCAGAATTTGCTAGTAACTAAATGTTAATAATTCATAATATTACTTATTTTTGGTGATGTATTTCAGAGAAAATTTAAAGAACAACTTAGCCATATTATGACGCTGTTAATAATCTGAAACAGACTTGAAGGGAGTCTGAGAGCTTGTCAATGGTCAATTTTGTTTCTTTTTTGTTATTTTTTATTAGTTATCTTTAAGGAGTTGTACCAAGTTTGTTGCAATTTAACAAATAAATTTAAGAATACAATGCATCTTGATCTACGTCACCCTTTTCAACATTCTGATCCATCCCTTTTCTTCCTGTCCCTTCCTATACTCTTCTTAATTTTGTAGGATACACAATGGATTCTTGACTGCATTCTTCCCATCTTTCCTTTTCACTTATCCACTGCTTTGCCCTGACACTTCCCATATGAATACCTGCCTCTGGGTGGTGAACTATAATTTTACCTTTCTGAGGAATTACACTATAGTTTTCCACACAGAAATACAGTTTTATTTATTTAAATTCTTTCCTGGTTGCATACAAACACATAAACTCATTACCCTGGACATAATTACAAGTGAATAGATTATTTGGTACCTGGCTTTAAAAATTTAGAAACATTATTAGATTTCATCGTTACTTAGTGACCAAAGGAAAACATTAAAAAAATGAATGAATTCATTAGTAACTTCCTTATAGTTTTCCTACTCCTTCACTCATCTCACTTTTCTAAGCTTCTTACCTACCAATAATGGTGCACACCCATAATATTCAGGCAGCAGGAGGCTGAAGCAGCAGGATCAGCAATGCTTCCACAGACTCTAGGGCTGTGAACTGGGTTTCTTCTTTCTACACTTTTTCCTTCTGTGTATATTCGAATGCCCAGTAAGATGTGAGCTCTGGGTGACACATAGGGGTTCTCCCAGTATGAGTTCTCTGATGTTCAATGAGATGAGAGATCTTGTGGAATGCTTTTAGACAGTTCTGATATGGGTAGGCTTTGGCTTCAGTGTGAGTACTCAGGTGCTGCAAGAGGGCTGAGCAGACATTGAAAGTCTTCTCACACTCCCACACTCAAATGTTCTGTCCACCATGAAATCTGGTGTTATTTAAGGGAGGAGATCTGTACAAACACCTTCCTACAGTTCTGATATACATTGGCGCTTTCTCCAGTGTGGATCTAACTTTGATATGATTTCAAAAGATGAGTTAATATTTTGCTTGCACAATGTCCACAAGTTCACGAAGTCCATTCTGGTAGGACCAGGTTATGAATCTTTAGTGTGGGTCATTTTATGGACTGAAAACTACCTTGGGTTCCGGAACATTTGAATCTCTTCGTTGCATCGTCAAAGTTGGCTCACATAGTGAACCCTTCTAAAAAAGAATCTGCTGCTCTCAATGGTGAAATGCTTTTCTTAAAACCACTGTTTCCCTTGCTTCCTTCAGAGCCCTTTTGGTGAATGTTCACAGGGGACCTGCTTGCCACAGAACCGCTGCTCTCCTTGACTCTGCCCACTTCACAGTCCTTCTGGTAGAAGTTTTACATGTGAACCACGAATTATGTTTTTACCTCTCAAGCTACGTTTGCTCACGAACGTTCTAGAAGGAATGTCTAGGCTCCAGCCTCCATCTTCAGCACAGAAGGCATGAACCTGAGCATTCCCGGGACTAAGCCACTTCTTGGTTCAGGGTAAGAACTTCCACCACGTTATTTTTCTTCAATGGATTCATGGCAGGAAGAAAATCCAGTTGAAGTACTCCTATAGCCCCAGTTCATTCTAGAAAGGAGTCTTGAAGAATTTCTCTCTCCACTGGTCAGCAGTCTTTTGCTTTCTGTAATGGAGATATCAGATCAGCTTTGGAAAGATAGAGTTCCACTGAGACCAGCTTTCTGTAGTTTCCCAGTGTCACTTTCCTGTACAAGGAATTCTCTGGAGGCTCAGCAGGCCCTGCTCCTACAGGGTGAAAGTCAGTGCTGTTTCTTCAAAGTTCACTGGTTCATGTGACCAGGATACATTAGTCTGTAAGACCATATTTATGTTCTCTTCTACATCACTTTCATGAGTGAGCAGAGTTCAGGCTCAGGCTGTTGGCACCAGTGGACCCATGATTGGGAATTACACTCTTGGAGTTCTCCCCTGAATCAACTCTATTTCAGTTAATATTTTTGTATGTAATTCTATACCACCCAACAAATTTACTTACAAATTTATACATAAAATCTAGCTTTCAAATGTATGTGAAAGCATGCAACATTTGTCACTATGGCCTAGCTTCACATAATGTAATATTTTCCCCAGGTCTTTCCATTTCTTGACAAATGGTACTTAATAGCAGTATAAATAGTTATAAATTCAAATCCCATGTTATTCATTTTGCCATTTAAATGTCTTCCATTACCTTATTTCCTTTGAATTCTACACACAACTACAAGCATTTGTTTTACTGTTAACTTGATCCTGTATTTATTTTTCCTTTCTTTTTTCCTTCTTTCCTTCTTTCCTTGTTTCCTTCTTTCTTTCTTTCTTTCTTTCTTTCTTTCTTTCTTTCTTTCTTTCTTTCTTTCTTTCTTTCTTCCTTCCTTCCTTCCTTCCTTCCTTTCTTTCTTTCTTTCTTTCTTTCTTTCTTTCTTTCTTTCTTTCTTTCTTTCTTTCTTTCTTTCTTTCTTTCTTTCTTTCTTTCTTTCTTTCTTTCTTTCTTTCTTTCTTTCTTTCTTTCTTTCTTTCTTTCTTTCTTCTTTTATTGTGAAAATACTGTACAGAGGGGTTACACTTACATGTGCAAGGGAATGAATACATTTCTTATCAAGCATTGTTGCCTCCTCCTTTGTTGCCCCTTCCCAACCCTTCCCATCCCCACCATTCCTTTCTTTTTATAAATTGATTTTCCACTTATTTTGGTGGTTCACTTCAAATAGCAGCCTCTGTGTAGTTGCAATTGACTTTCAATCAATTACATTATTTTTCATTTGATTCAAATTTTTCAGAAATAAAAACACATCTCTACTCACAGGATATGTGCTAAATTTCATTCAATCACATATGTCCTTGTCATAGGTAAACTTGAACCAAAAAGTTGGCAATAATGCACAATAAATACTGGATGTATATTGTGATTAAATCAAACCAGTACTTGTATTTTACAGAAGAGCTCAATTCTAAAGCACTCAATTGGTTGGAAACTTAACTAAAAATAATGACAGTACTTAAGAATATTAGCCTAGCCATCATTTTCTATTCTGCTTTGAAAGAGAAATGTGTTTGTATTACTATTCATTCACCATGCGTCTAAATCTGAAATTTTATATGAAATGTTATATTTCAAAATGTATTAAAATTTTATTTTTAAAGTAGAGAAACTATATATTATCAGGTCTAAAAGCATAAAGTGGATTAATATTAAAAAATAAATGGCCAATGAAGAAAGAATTTGTGACTTAAACTCGGTTTAGATTCATTTGCCTCTTGTGGGTAATAGTGTCGTACACATTGAAAATTCAGATTTTTAGAAAAGGCCTGTTTTGCCTTCAGACTTGCCTTATTGAACCACCATTTACATCTCTGATGATAGTTGTTTAGAACATGTATGAAGTCAGATCAAATGGTGGAACCAATAATTAATTAATCAATGTTGATTTAAAAATATTAGTTGGCTTTGATTTTCCTTATATTTTGTCTTTTGGTCTGCACTATCTTTGTTAATATATCTTTTCTCCTGGCCAGTTTGAAAGGGTAATTTTTTCATCATACTAGTACAGATTAATACAGAATTACTCTTTTCATTCAGCTTTTTTTGGTATGGTGTTATATTGGTCATTAGTTTGGGATAATTAACAATTTAAACCTTTGGATAATTATTTGTGTGGAAAAACATAATCATACTTTTCACCATTCGTAATAATTCAGCTTTATTTTTGTCTCTTTTATATTTATTTCTTTAGTTTGCCTGTTCAGTTCATTATTCCAAAGTTTGTTGTATCATTCTCTTATATTTAATGTCTCATTTTTTTCTTGGTAGCTTGAATATTTCACAAGTATCCATGCTCTAATTTTTCTCCATTTCCTCATGTGCCTGTACTTCTGGATCGAGTTTTAGACAAAGTTTATTTTATAGTCAACAAACCCATACCCACACATACACAAACTAAACTTCTTAAGTATTACTACACCTTAACCAAGGTT
>NW_027204406.1:0-29432 GCF_024711535.1 Dipodomys merriami | reverse complement strand
TTGAGGGTTAGGGTGAGGTTTAGGATGTGGGTTAGGCTGAGGGTTAGATGAGGGTGAGGGTTAGGATTAGGGTGAGGGTTAGCGTTAGGGTGAGGGTTAGGGTTTTGGTACGGATTAGGGTGAGGGTTAGGGTAAGGGTGATGTTTATGGTGAGGGTGAGGGTTGGTTTGAGGGTTTGCTTTAGGTTTAGGGTGAGGTTGAGTGTGAGGGTGAGGCTTAGGTTTAGGGTTAGGGTGAGGGTGACTGTGAGGGTTAGGGTTAGGGTTAGGCTTTAGGCTGAGGGTTAGGCTGAGGGTGAGGGTGAGGGTGATGATTAGGGTTAGGGTGAGGTTTAGGGTTAGCTTTAGGTTGAGGGTTAGGATTAGTGTGAGGGTTAGGATTAAGGTGAGGTTTAGGGTTACTGTGAGGTTTCATGTTAGGTTTAGGCTTAGTGTTATGGTGAGGGTAAGGGTTAGGTTGAGGGTTAGGTTAGCTGAGGTTTAGGGTTAGTATGAGGGTTAGGGATAGGATGACGGTAAGGGTGAGAGTTAGGGTTAGGGTGATGTTTAGGGTGAGGGTGAGGATTAGGGTGAGGGTGAGTGTCAAGGTTCAGTAGAGGTTTTGGGTTAGGGTTAGGGTAAGGTTGAGACTTGGGGTTAGGTTTAGGGTGAGGGTGAGTGTTAGGTTTAGGTTGATGTTTAGGTTGAGGGTGAGGGTTATGTTGAGTGTGAGCATTAGGGTTAGGTTTAGGGTGAGGCTGTAGTTGAGGGTTAGTGTGAGGGTTAGGGTTTGGGTTAGAGTGAGGGTTAGATGAGGATGAGGGTTAGGTTTACGGTTAGGGTTAGGGTTAGGGTGAGGGTGAGGGTTAGCTTTAGTATGAGGCTTAGGGTTAGGGTTATGGTGCGGATTAGGGTGAGTTTTAGGGTTACGGTGATATTTATGATATTTATTTATTTATGATATTTATGATATTTATGAGGGTGAGGGTTGGTTTAAGGGTTTGTGTTAGGTTTAGGGTGAGGGTGAGGCTTTGGGTTAGGATTAGGGTGAGGGTGACTCTGAGGGTTATGGTTAGGGTTAGGCTTTAGGCTGAGGGTTAGGCTGAGGGTGAGGGTGAGGGTTAGGGTTAGGGTGAGGGTTAGGGTTAGGGTTAATGGTAGGGAGATATTTAGGGTGAGGTTTAGTGTGAGAGTTAGTGTTAGGGTTAGGCTTAGTGTTAGATTGAGTGTAAGGGTTCGGTTGAGGGTTAGCTTTAGGGGTAGGGTGAGGGTTGGGATGAGGGTTAGGGTGAGTGTAAGGTTTAGGGTGAGGGTTATGGTGAGTGTGAGGGTGAGGGTTAGGGTTACGGTTAGGGTGAGGTTGAGGTTTAGGGTTATGATAAGGGTTAGGTTTAGGTTTAGGATGAGGGTTAGGGAGAGGTTTAGGATGAGGGTTAGGGTGAGGATTCGGGTTATGGTTCGGGTTAGGGTTAGGGTGAGGGTGGGGTTGAGGGTGAGATTGAAGTTTAGTGTTAGAGTTAGGATGAGGGTGAGGATTAGTTTTAGGATTAGGGTTAGGGTTAGGTTTAGGCTGAGGATGAGGCTGAGGGTGTGGGTGAGGATTAGGGTTAGGATGAGCGTTAGGGTTAGTGTTAGGGTTAGGGATAGGGTTATGGTAGAGTGAGGTTTAGGATGAGGGTTAGGGTTAGGGTTAGGGTTAGGGTCAGGGTTCGGGTGAAGGTTATGGTTATAGTTAGGGTTAGGGTGAGGGTTAGGGTCAGGGTGAGGGTTAGGGGTAGGGGTAGCTTTATGTTGAGAGTAAGGGTTAGCGTGAGGTTTAAGGTGAGTGTGAGGGTTAGAGTTAGCATTAGGGTTAGGGTGAGATTTAGGGTGAGGGTTAGGGTTAGATTTAGGGTTAGGGTTACGGTGAGGGTGAGCGTGAGGGTGACAGTGAGGCTTAGGTTGTGGGTGAGGGTGAGTGTGAGGCTTAGTGTGAGGGTTAGGGTTAGGGTTACTGTTACTTTTTGGGTTAGGGTGAGGTTGATTGTGAGGGTAAGGGTTAATCTTAGTCTTAGGTTAGGCTTAGTCCGAGCCTAAGTGTGAGGGTGATAGTTAGGGTTAGGGTGAGGTTTAGGGTTAGAGTGAGGGTTATGGACAGGGTGAGGGTTAGTGTTAGGGTTAGGGTGATTGTTAGGATTAGGGTTAAATTTAAAGTTACTGTGAGGGTGATGGTTAGGGTTAGGGTTAGGTGAGGTTTAGGTTTAGGTTTAGGGTTAGAGTTAGGGTTAAGGCAATGGTGAGCTTTCGGGTTAGAGATAGGGTTATTGTTAGGGTTAGGGTTAGGGTGAGGGTTAGGGTTAGGCTTAGGATTAGGCTTAGGCTTAGGCCGAGCATGAGGGTGAGGGTTAGGGTTAGGGTTAGTGTGAGTGTTATGGTTAGGGTTAGGGTGAGGGTTAGGCTGAGGTTTAGGGTTAGGGTAGGCGTAGGGTTAGGGTTAGGGTTAGGGTTAAGATAAAGTTTAGATTTAGGGTTATGGTGAGGATTAGGGTTAGGATTTGGGTTAAGGTGAGAGTAAGGGTGAGAATTAGGGTTAGGGTTAGGGTTAAGGTTAGTGTAAGTTTTAGGTTTACAGTTAGGGTTAGGACTAATGTTAGGGTTACAGTGTAGGTTAGGTTTAGGTTTAGGGTTAGGGTTATTGTCAGTGTTATTGTTAGGGTTAAGTTTGCGGTGAGGGTGAGGCTGAGGGTTAGGTTTATGGTTAGGTTTACTGTTAGGTTTAGTGTTAGGGTTAGGGTTAGGGTGAGGTTTAAGGTGATGATTAGGGTTAGGGTTAGGATTAGAGTTATGGTGTTGGTGAGGGTGAGGGTTAGGGTTAGGGTGAGGGTTGGGGTTAGGGTTAGAATGAGGGTTAGGGTGAGTGTTAGGATTAGGTTTATAGTTAGTGTATGGGCTAGGGTGAGGGTGAGGGTTAGGGTGAGGGTTAGGGTGAGGGTTAGGTTTAGGGTTAGGGTTAGGTTTGGGGTTAGGGATAGTCTTAGTGTTAGGCAGAGGGTGAGGGTGAGGGTGAGGGTGAGGGTTAGGTTTAGAGTTAGGGTATGGGCTAGGGTGAGGGTGAGGGTTAGTGTTAGGTTTAGCGTTGGGGTTAGGGTGAGTCTGAAGGTTATGTTTAGTCTTAGGCTTAGTCTTAGTCTTAGGCCGAGCATGAGTGTGAGGGAGAGGGTTAGGGTTAGGATGAGGTTTAGGGTTTTAGGGTGAGGGTGAGGGTTAGGATGAGGTTTAGGGTTAGGATTAGGGTTAGGGTGAGGCCTAGAGTGAGGGTGAGGGTTAGGGTTAGCGTTAGGATGAAGTTTAGGGTTAGGGTTAGGGTTACATTGAGGGTGAGGGTTAGGGTTAGGGTTATGGTTAGGGTGGGGTTGAGGGTTAGGATTAGGTTTAGGGTTAGGGTTATTGTTAGTTTTATGGTTAGGGTTAAGTTTACAGTGAAGGTGAGGCTGAGGGTGAATGTTATTGTTAGGGTTAGGTTGAGGTTTAGGGTTAGGCTTAGGGTTAGAGTGAGGGTGAGGGTTTGGATTAAGGTTAGGGTCACGGTGAGGGTGAGGGTTAGGGTTAGGGTTAGGCTGAGGTTGAGGGTTAGGGTTAGGGTTAGGGTGAGGGTGAGTTTTAGGGTTAGAATTAGGGTTAGAGGAAGGGTTAGGGTTTGGTTTAGGATTAGGTTTACAGTGAGGGTGAGGGTGTGGATTAGGTTTAGGATTAGGCTTAACCTTATGATTAGGCTGAGGGTGATAGTGGGGATGAGGATTAGCTTTTGATTGATGGTTAGGTTTATGGTTAGGTTGAGGGTTAGGATGAGGGTTAGGGTTAGGATTAGTGTTAGGGTGAGGGCTAGGATGAGGGTGAATGTTATGGTTAGGGTTAGGTTGAGGTTTAGGGTTAGGCTTAGGGTTAGGGTGAGGGTTAGGCTGAGGCTGAAGGTGACGGTGAGGGTTAGGGTTAGGGTGATAGAGTTACAGTTAGGGTGAGCTTTAGGATGTGGATTAGGGTAAGGGTGAGGGTTAGGGTGAGGGGGACAGTAAGAGTAAGGGTGAGGGTTAGGCTGAGGGTGAGTGTTATGGTAATGTTGAAGGTTAGGGTTAGGGTGAGGGTTAGGGTGAGGTTTAGGGTTAGGTTTAGGGTGAGGGTGAGGCTTACATTGAGGATTAGTGTAAGGGTTAGTGTGAGGTTTAGGGTGAGGATGAGAGTTAGGATTAGGGTGAGGCCTAGGGTGAGGGTGAGGTTTAGGGTTAGGGTTAGGGTGAGGTTTAGGGTTAGTGTGAGGGTTAGGATGAAGGTTAGGCTGAGTGTTAGTGTTAGGGTTAGGGTGAGGATTAGGGCGAGGGTGAGGTTTAAGGTGAGGGTTAGGGTTAGGATGATGACTAGGGTTAGGGTTAGGGTGAGGTTTATGATTAGGGTGATACTTAGGGTGAGGGTGAGTTTTAGTGTGAGGGTGATGGTGGAGGTGTAGTTGAGGGTTAGGGTTAGGGTGAGGGTTAGGGTGATGGTGACGGTGAGGGTTAGGATGAAGTTGAGGGTTTGGGATAGGATTAGTGTGCGGGTTAGGATTAGGGTTAGGGTTAGGGTGAGGGGTAGGGTGAGGGGTAGGGTTAGGGTTAGGGTGAGGGATAGGGTTAATGTGAGGATTACGGTTACGGTTAGGGTTAGTGTGAGGATAAGGATAAGCGTGAGGGTTAGGGTGAGAGTGAGGTTTAAGGGTTAGCGTTAGGGTTAGGGAGAGGGTTAGTGTGAAAATTAAGGTGAGGGTTAGGGTTAGTATGAGGGTGAGGGTTAGAGTTAGGTTTAGATTGCGGGGTCGGGTTAGGGTGAGGTTTAGGTTCTGGTTAGGTTTCGGGTTCGGGTTCGGGTTCGGGTGAGTTTTAGGGTGTGGTTGACGGTTAGGGTTAGGGTGAGGGTTAGGGTTACAGTGAGGATTAGTGTTAGTGTTAGGGTTAGGGTTATAGTGAGGGTAAGGGTTAGGATGAGGTTTAGGGTGAGGATGAGTTTTAGGAATAGCGTTAGTGTTAGGGTGAGGATTAGGGTGAGGGTTAGGATCCAGGTTAGGTTAGGTGAGGGTGAGGGTTATCGTTAGGTTTAGGGTTAGGTTTAGGGTGAGGGTAAGGTTTAGGGTGAGCGTTAGGGTGAGGGTGAGGGTTAGGGTTAAATTGAGGGTTAGGGTGAGCGTTAGGGTGAGATTTCAGTTGAGGGTTTGGGTTAGGGTTAGGGTGAGGTTGAGGGTGAGGGTGAGATTTAGAGTTAGATTTAGGATGAGGATGAGGTTTAGGTTGAGGTTTAGTGTTTCTGTTAGGGTTAGGGTGAGGGTGAGGGTTAGGGTGATGGTAAGGGTTAGAGTGAGGTTTTCAGGGAAGGTGAGGGTTAGGGATAGCATTAGGGTTAAGGATAGGTTTAGGGTGAGGGTTAGGGTTAGTGTTAGGGTTACGGTGAGGGTGAGGGTTAGGGTTAGGGTTAGGGTGAGGGTTAGGGTTAGGGTGACGGTGAGGGTAAGGGATAGGGTGAGGACTAGGGTTAATGTTAGGGTTATGGTAAGGTTTAGGTTTAGGGTGAGGGTGAGAGTGAGAGTTAGGTTTAAGATTAGGCTTAGATGTAGGGTTCAGCTTAGGGTGAGGGTGAGGGTGAGTGTCAGAGTTAGGTTTAGGGTGAGGGTTAGGGTTAGTGTTAGGGTTACGGTGAGGGTGAGAGTTAGGGTTAGGGTGACGGTGAGGGTAAAGTTCAGGGTGAGGGCTAGGTTAAGGTTTAGGGTTAGGTTCATGTTTAGGTTTAGGGT
This sequence comes from Dipodomys merriami, assembly GCF_024711535.1. Lineage (NCBI taxonomy): Eukaryota > Metazoa > Chordata > Mammalia > Rodentia > Heteromyidae > Dipodomys > Dipodomys merriami. The sequence goes on along the minus strand of NW_027204406.1, from coordinate 23,660 downwards.
GAGTGTGAGTTTGAGGGTTTGGTTTAGGATGAGGCTTAGGTGTAGGGTTCGGCTTAGGGTGAGGGTGAGGGTGAGTGTGAGAGGTAGGTTTAGGGTGAGGGTTAGGGTTATGGTTATTTTTAGGGTGAGGGTGAAGGTGAGGGTTAGTGTTTGGGTGAGGGTTAGGGTTAGGGTTAAATTTAGGGTGAGGGTTTGGGTTAGTGTTAGTTTTAGGATGAGGATTAGGCTGAGGGTTAGGTTTAGGTTTAGGGTGAGGGTAAGTGTTAGGGGGGGTGAGGATTAAGTTTAGGATTAGGGATAGGTTTAGGGTGAGGGTTAGGGATAGGGTTAGGATTAGGGTGCAGGTTTTGTTTAGGGTTAGGTTTAGAGTTAGGGTGAAGGTGATGGTGAGGGTTAGCGTTTGGATTAGGGTTAGGGTTAGGCTGAGGTTGATGTTGAGCGTGAGGGTTAAGGTTAATGTGAGGGTTAGAGTTAGGGTTATCTTTAAGGTTAGGGTGAGGGTTAGGGTTAGGGTTAGGATGAGGGTAAGGGTTAGGGTAAGGGTTAGGGTGAGGGTGAGGGTTAGTGTTAGGCTTAGGGTTACGGTGAGGTTTAGGGTGAGGGTTAGTGTTAGGGTTAGTGTTAGGGTTAGGGTGAGGGATAGGGTGAGGGTAAGGGTTAGGGTGAAGTTTTGGGTGAGGGTGAGGGATAGGTTAAGATCAGGGGAAGGGTTAGGGTCGAGGTTTCGGGTGAGGTTGAGGGTTAATGTTAGCATTAGGGTTATGGTGAGTGTGAGGGTTAGGGTGAGATTTAGGGTTATTGTTAGGGATATGGTGAGGATTAGGGTTAGGGTTAGGTTTCCGGTGAGGGGTAGGTTGAGGGGTAGGGTTAGGGTTACAGTTAGGGTGAGGGTTAGGGTGAGGGTGACAGTAAGGGTAAAGGAGAGGGTTAGGATGAGGATTAGGGTTAGGGTTAAGGTGAGGGTGAGGATTAGATTGAGGATTAGTGTTAAGTTTAGAGTGAGGTTTAGGGTGAGGATGAGGGTTAGGGTTAGGGTGAGGGCTAGGGTGAAGGTGAGGGTTAGGGATAGGGTTAGGTTGAGGTTTAGGGTTAAGGGGAAGGTTAGGGTTAGTGTGAGGGTTAGTGTTAGGACTAGGTTTACTTTTTAGGTGAGTGTAAATGTTAGGGCGAGGGTTAGCGTTAGGGTGAGGTTTATAGATAGGGTTAGTGTTAGTGTTAGGTTCAGGGTTATTGTTAGGGTTAGGGTTAGGGTTACAGTTACGGTAAAAGTGAGGGTGAGGGTTAGGGTTTATGTGAGGGTTAGTGTTAGGGTGAGGGCTAAGGTTAGGTTTAGGGTTAGGGTGAGGTTTAGATTTAGTGTGAGGGTGAGGCTGAGGGTCAGAGTGAGTTTAGGGTGAGGGTTAGGTTTATGGATAGGGTTAGGGTGAGAATGAGGGTTAGGGTGAGGGTGATGGTGAGGGTGAGGGTGAGGGTTAGGTTTAGGGTGAGGGATAGGGTTATGGTTACAGTTAGGGTGAGTGTGAGGGTGTGGGTTATGGTGAGCGTGATGTTGAAGTTGAGGGTGAGGGTGAGGGTTAGGATTTGGCTGAAGGTTAAGTTTAGGGTTTGGGTTAATGTTAGGTTGAGGGTTAGGGTTAGGGTTAGGATGAGGGTTATCCTGAGGGTTAGGTTTAGGGTTAGGGTGCGGGTAAGGGTTAGGGTGAGGGTGAGGGTTAGGATTAGGATTAGGGTTAGTTTTAGGGTGAGGGTTAGGGAGAGGGTTTTGGTTAGGGTTAGGTTTAGAGTTAGGGTGAGGTTGAAAATTAGGGTTTGGTTTTAGATTAGGTTTAGGGTTAGGCTGAGTGTGAGGTTGAGGGTGAGGGTGACGGTTAGGGTGAATGTTAGGGTTAGGGTTAGTGTTAGGATGAGGGTTAGGCTGAGGGTTAGGTTAGGTTTCGGGTAAGGCTAAGGGTTCAGGTGAGAGTGAGGGTTAGGGCTAGGTTTAGGGTTAGGGTGACATTTAGGGTGAGGTTTAGTTTTAGGGTTAGCGTTAGGGTTAGATTGAGCGTGAGGGTGTGGGTAAGGGTAAGGGTGAAGTTTAGGATGATGGTGAGGGATAGGGTTAAGGTGAGGGTAAGGGTTACGGCGAGGCATAGAGTGGGGCTGAGTGTTAATGTAGCATTAGGGGTACGGTGAGGGTGAGGGTTAGGGTGAAGGTTAGGGTTAGGGTTAGGGATAGGGTGAGGATTAGGGTTAGGGTTAGGTTTAGGATTACGGTGAGGCTTAGGGGTTAGGGTTAGGGTGAGGTTGAGGGTGTGGGTAAGGGTTAGGGTGAGGGTTATGGTGAGGTTGAGGTTTAGTGTTAGCATTAGGGTTAGGGTCAGGGTTTGGGTTAGGGTAAGGATTAGGGTTAGGGTGAGGGTAAGGGTTAGGATGAGGGTGAGTTTTAGGGTGTATGTGACGGTTAGGGTTAGGGTGAGGGTTAAGGTGATGGTGAGGGTTAGGGTGAGGGTGAGGATTAGGGTTAGGGTGAGGGTTAAGGTTAGGGTGATGTTTAGGGTGAGGGTGAGGTTTAGGGTGAGGATTAGTGTAAGGGGGAGGATTAGGGTTAGGGTTAGGGTGAGGGTTAGGTTTATGTTTAGGGTGAGGGTGAGGGTTAGGATGAGGGTGAGGGTGAGGGTGAGGGTGGAGGTTTAGGTGAGGATTAGGGTTAGGGTTAATGTTAGGGTGAGGATGAGGGTTAGAGTTAGGGTTAGGGACAGGGTTAGGGTTAGGGTGAGGTTTAGGGTTAGGGTTAGGGTGAGGGTGAGGGTGAGGGTTACGGTTACGGTGAGCATTAGTGTTATGGTTAGGGTGAGTTTATGTTTGAGGATTACTGTTAAGGTTAGGGTTATATTGAGGGTAAGGGTTAGGGTGAGGTTTAGGGTGAGAGTGAGGGTTAGGGTTAGCGTTAGGGTTAGGGTGAGGGTTAGAGTTAGGGTTAGGCTGAGGGTTAGAGTTAGGTTGATGTTTAGGCTGACGGTGAGGTTTCGGCTTAGGATTAGGGTTAGGGTGAGTATTACGGTTAGGGTGAGTGTGAGGGTTAGGATTAGGGTTATGTTTAGTGTGAGGGTAAGGGTTAGGGTGAGGGTTATGGTGAGGTTGAGGTTTAAGGTTAGCATTAGGGTTAGGTTTAAGATTAGGGTTAGGTTTATTATTAGGGTTAGGGTGAGGGTGAGGGCTAGTGTTAGCATTAGGGTTAGGGTTACGGTTAGGGTGAGGGTGAGGGATTTGTTTAGGAAAGGATTAGGGTTAGGGTTAGGGTGAGGATTAGGGTGAGGGTGAGGTTTAAGTTGAGGATTAGGGTTAGGGTGAGGATTAGGGTTAACTTTTGTGTTTGGGTTAGGGTTAGGGTGATGTTTAGGGTGAGGGTGATGGTTAGGGTGGGGGTGAGGCTGAGAGTCAGGGTGAGGGTGTAGGTGAGTGTTAGGGTGGTGCTGATGTTTGGGGTGACGGTGAGGGTTAGGGTAAAGGTGAGGGTGAGGGTTCGATTAGGGTTAGGGTGAGGGTTAGGGTTAGGGTTAGGGTTACTGTGAGGATAGGGGTTAGGGTGAGGGTTAGGGTGAGAGTGAGGATTAGGGTTAGCATTAGGGTTAGGGTTAGGGTTAGGGTTACTGTGAGGATAGGGGTTAGGGTGAGGGTTAGGGTGAGAGTGAGGATTAGGGTTAGCATTAGGGTTAGGGGTAGGTTTAGGATGAGGGTTAAGGTGAGGTTTAGGGTTAATATGAGGGTGAGGGTTAGAGTTAGGTTTAGGGTGAGGGTTAGGGTTAGGGTTAGGGTTAGAGTGAAGTTTAGTGTGAGGGTTAGTGTGAGCATGAGGGTGAGGTTGAGGGTGAGGGTGAGGGTTAGGTTTTAGGAGAGGGTCAGGTTTACGGTTAGGGTTAAGGTTAGGGTGACGGTTAGGGTTAGGGTTAGGGTTAGGATGTGGGTTAGACTGAGGGTTAAGTTTAGGTTTAGTGTGAGGGTAAGGTTTAGAGTGAGGGTAAGGGTTACAGTGAGGGTGCGGGTTATTTTTTGGATTAGGGTTAGGTTTAGGTTGAGGGTTTAGGGTTAGTGTTTGGATTAGGGTTAGGGTTAGGGTTAGGCTTAGGGTGAGGTGGTTGAGGGTGAGTTTGAGGGTTAGGGTTAATGTGAGGGTTAGGGTTAGGATTAGCGTTAAGGTTATTGTGAGGGTTAGGTTTAGGGTTAGGGTTAGGATGAGGGTTAGGTTGAGGGTTAGGTTTAGGGTTCGGGTGAGGGTAAGGGTTAGGTTGAGGTTTAGGGTGAGGGTGAGGGTTAGGTTAAGGCTTAGGGTTAGGGTGAGGGTTAGGGTTAGGGTTAGAGTGAGAGTGAGGTTTAGGGTTAGGGTGAGGGTGAGGGTTAGTGATAGGGTTGGGGTTAGGGTCAGGGTCAAGGTTAGGGTTAGCATTAGAGTTAGGGTGACGATGAGTGTGAGAGTTAGGGTTAGGTTTAGGTTTAGGGTTAGGATTAGGCTGAGGGTGAGGGTGAGGGTGAGGGTGAGTTTTAGGTTTAGGATGAGGGTTTGAGTTAGGGTTAGGGTTAAGGTTGGGTTGAGGGTTAGGGTTAGAGTTAGGAAGTGGGTTTGGCTGAGAGTTAGGTTTATGGTTAGGGTGAGGTTTAGGGTTAGTATGAGGGTTAGCATGATGGTTAGGCTGATTGTTAGGGTTAGTGTAAGGGTGAGGGTAAGGGTTTGGGTGAGGGTGAGGGTTAGGTTTAGGGTTAGGTTTAGGGTTAGGGTGAGGGTTAGGGATAGGGTTAGGATTAGGGTGAGGGTTACGGTGAGGGTTAGGGTTAGGGTTAGCGTTAGGGTGAGGTGTATTTGAGGGTTCGGGTTAGGTTGAGGTTTAGGTTGACGGTGATGGTAAGGGTTAGGGTGAAGTTTAGGGTTTGGGATAGGGTTACTGTCAGAGTTAGGCTTAGGGTTAGGGTTAGTGTGAAGTTTAAGTTGAGGGGTGGGGTTAGGGTTAGGGTGAGGTATAATGTTAATGTGAGGATTAGGGTTAGGGTTAGGGTTAGTGTGAGGGTAAGGATAAGAGTGAGGGTTAGTGTGAGAGTGAGGTTTAGGGTTAGCGTTAGGGTTAGGGTGAGGGTTAGTGTGAAGGTTAAGGTGAGGGTTTGGGTTAGTATGAGGGTGAGGGTTAGAGTTAGGTTTAGATTGAGGGTTAGGGTTTGGGTGAGGTTTAGGGTCGGGTTAGGGTTCGGGTTCGGGTTCGGGTTCGGGTGAGTTTTAGAGTGTGGGTGACGGTTTAGGTTAGGGTGAGGGTTAGGGTTACGGTGATGATTAGGGTTAGGGTTAGGGTTATATTGAGTGTAAGGGTTAGGATGAGTTTTAGGGTGAGGGTGAGGTTTAGGGATAGCATTAGAGTTAGGGTGAGGTTTAGAGTTAGGGTTAGGGTTAGGGTGAGGGATAGGGTGAGGTGTAGGGTTAGGGTTAGTGTGAGGGTTAGAGTTAATGTGAGGATTAGGGTTAGGGTTAGGGTTAGTGTCAGGATAAGGATAAGTGTGAGGGTTAGGATGAGATTGAGGTTTAGTGTTAGCGTTAGGGTTACGGTGAGATTTAGGGTGAGGGTTAAGGCGAGGTTTAGTGTTAGTATGAGGGTGAGGGTTATAGTTATGTTTACAGAGAGGGTTAGGATTAGGGTGAGGTTTAGGGTCGGGTTAGGTTTCTGGTTCGGTTTCGGGTGAGTTTTAGGGTGTGGGTGAGTGTTAGGGTTAGTGTGCGGGTTAGGGTACTGGTGAGGATTAGGGTTAGGGTTAGGGTTATAGTCAGGGTAAGGGTTAGGGTGAGGTTTAGGGTGAGGGTGAGGTTTAGGGATAGCGTTAGAGTTAGGTTGAGGTTTAGGGTAAGGGTTAGGATCCAGGTTAGGTTAGGTGAGGGTGAGGGTTATCGTTAGGTTTAGGGTGAGGGTAAGGTTTAAGGTGATCGTTAGGGTGAGGGTGAGGGTTAGGGTTAAGTTGCGTGTTAGGGTGAGCGTTAGGGTGAGGGTTCAGTTGAGGGTTTGGGTTAGGGTTAGGGTGAGGTTGAGGGAGAGGGTGAGACTTAGGGTTAGGTTTAGGGTGAGGATGGGGTTTAGGTTTAGTGTTAGGGTGAGGGTTAGGGTGAAGGATAGGGTGAGGGTAAGGGTTAGAGGGAGGTTTAGGGGAAGGGTGAGGGTTAGGGATAGCATTAAGGTTAAGGATAGGTTTAGGGTGAGGGTTAGGGTTAGTGTTAGGTTTACGGTGAGTGTGAGGGTTAGGGTTAGGGTTAGGGTTATGGTGAGGGTTAGGTTTAGGTTTAGGGTGACGGTGAGGGTAAAGGTTAGGGTGAGTACTAGGGTTAGGGTTAGGGTTAGGGTAAGGTTTAGGTTTAGGGTGAGGGTGAGAGTGAGAGTTACGTTTAGGATTAGGCTTAGGTGTAGGGTTAGGCTTAGGGTGAAGGTGAGGGTGAGTGTCAGAGTTAGGTTTAGTGTGAGGGTTAGGGTTATGGTTATTTTTAGTGTGAGGGTGAGGGTGAGGGTTAGGGTGAGGGTGAGGTTGAGGTTGAGGGTGAGGTGGAGGGTTAAGGTTTGTGTGAGGGATAGGGTTAGTTAAGGTTAGGGTGAGGGTTAGGGTTATGGTTAGTGTTAGGATGAGGGTTAGGTTTAGGGTTAGTGTGAGGGTAAGGTTTACGGTGAGCGTAGGTTAGGGTTATGGTTAGGATTAGGTTTTGGGTTAGGGTGAAGGTCAGGGATAGGGCTTGGATTAGAGTGAGGGTTTTGTTTAGGGTTAGGTTTAGAGTTAGGGTGAGGGTGAGGGTGAGGGTTAGCGTTTGGATTAGGGTTAGGTTTAGGGTGAAGCTGATGTTGATGTTGAGGATGAGGGTTAAGGTTAATTTGAGGTTTAGCGTTAAGGTTAGGGTGAGGGTTAGGTTTAGGTTTAGGATGAGGTTAAGGGTTAGTGTGAGGGCTAGGGTGAGGGTGAGAGTTAGGGATAGGGTTAGGTTGAGGTTTAGTGTTAAGGTGATGGTTAGGGTTAGTGTGAGTGTTAGTGTTAGGACTAGGGTTAGTTTTAGGGTGAGGGTTAGTGTTAGGGTGAGTTAGAGCGTTAGGGTGAGGGTTATGGTTAGGGTTAGAGTTAGTGTTAGCTTTAGGGTTATTGTTTGGGTTAGGGTTAAGCTTACGTTGATGGTGAGGGTGAGGGTAAATGTTAGGGTGAGGGTTACCGTTAGGGTGAGGGTTATGGTTAGGGTTAGGGTTAGTGTTAGGGTTAGGGTTATTGTTAGGGTTAGGGTTAGGGTTAATGTTACGGTGAGGGTGAGGTTGAGGGTAAGGTTTAGGGTTAGGTTGAGGTTTAGGTTTAGGGTTAGGGTTAGAGTTAGGGTTAGGTGAGGGTGAGGTTTAGGTTTAGAGTTAGTTTTAGGGGGAGGGTTAGGGTGAGGGTGAGGGTTAGGTTTAGGGTTAGGGTTAGTGTTAGGATTAGGGTTAGGGTGAGGTTGAGTGTGAGGGTTAAGGTTAGGGTTAGTCTGAAGGTGAGGGTGAGGGTTAGGTTTAGGATTAGGGTGAGGTGTAGGATGAGGTTAAGGTTAGGATTAGGGTTAGGATGAGGGCAATTGTGAGGGTGAGGGTTAGGGTTAGCATTATGGTGAGGTTTAGGATTAGGGTTAGGTTTATGGTTAGGGTGAGGGTTACTGTTAGGGTTACAGTGAGGGAAGGTTTAGGGTTAGGGTGAGGGTTAGTGTTAGGGTTAGGGTGAGGGTGAGGTTTAGGGTTAGAGTGAGGTTTAGTGTTAGGGTTAGGGTTAGGGTGAGGGTTAGAGTTCGGGTTAGGCTTAGGCTTAGGCCGATTGTGGTGGTGAGGGTTAGGGTTAGGGTTAGGGTGAGGGTTAGGGTTAGGTTTACGGTGAGGGTTAGGGTGAGGTTTGTGGTTCTGGTTCTGGTTAGGGTTAGTTTTAGGGTTACGATTAGGGTTAGGTTTAGGGTTAGGGTTAGGTTGAGGGTTTGGGTTAGGGTTAGGGTTAAGTTTAGGATTAGGGTTAGGGTTAGGGTTGTTGTTAGTGTTATGGTTAGTGTTAAGTTTGCGGTGAGGGTGAGGCTCAGGGTGAGGGTTATGGTTAGTGTTAGGGTTTGGGTTAGGGTTAGTATTATTGTTAGGGTTAGGGTTAGAGTTACGGTCATGGTGAGAGTGAGGGTGAGGGTTAGGGTGAGGTTTAGGGTCCGGTTTAGGGTTAGGGTTAGGGTTAGGTTTAGGGTGCTGGTGAGGTTTAGGGTTAGAGTTAGGTTGAGGGGGAGGGTTAGGGTGAGGGTTAGGGTTAGGTTTAGTGTTACCATTAGGGTGAGGGTGAGGGTTAGGTTGAGGTTTAGGGATAAGGTTAGGGTTAGGATTAGGATTAGGGTGAGGGTGAGGGTTAGGGTTAGGCTTAGGATTAGGGTTAGGCTGAGGGTGAGGCTGGGGGTGAGGATTAGGGTTAGGGTGATGGTTAGGGTTAGGGTTAGTGTTATTGTTAGGGTTATCGTTAGAGTTAACCTGAGGGTGAGGTTGCGGGTAGTGTTTGGGTTAGGGTTAAGCTGAGGTTTAGGGTTAGGTTTAGAGATAGGGTTAGGGTGAGGGTGAGGTTTAGGTTTAAAGTTAGGGTTAATGTTAAGGTAAGGCTTAGGGTTAGAATGAGGCTGAGCTCGGGCATCTGGATTAGGGTTAGTGTTAGGGTTAGGGTTAGATTTAGGGTTAGGGTTAGGGTTAGGGTTAGGCTAAGGGTTAATAGTGTTATGGTTAGTGTTAGGTTTAAGTTTGCAGTGAGGGTGAGGCTGAGGGTGAGGTTTATGGTTAGGGTTAGGGTTATGGTTAGTGTTGTTGTTAGGTTTAAGGTTAGAGTTACGGTTAGGGTGAGGGTGAGGGTTAGGGTTAGCTGAGATTTAGGGTGAGGTTTAGGGTTGGGGTTAGGTTGAGGGTGAGGATTATGTTTAGAGTTAGGGTTAGTGGGAGGGTTAGGGTGAAGGTTAGGGTTAGGTTGATTTTTAGGGATAGGGTTAGGTTTAGGATTAGGGTTAGGATGAGGGTGAGTGTGAGTGTTAGGGTTAGGGTTAGGCTTAGGTTTAGGGTTAGGCTGAGGGTGAGGGTGAGAGTGAGCATTTGAGTTACAGTGAGGGTGAGGATTAGAGTTAGGGTGAGGGTTAGGATGTGGGTTAGAGTTACAGTGAGGGTGAAGGTTAGGGTTAGGGTGAGGGTTAGGTTAGGATTAGGGTTAGGGTGAGGGTGAGGGTTAGGATTAGGGTTAGAGTTAAGTTTATTGTTAGTGTTATGGTTAAGGTTACTTTTGGAGTGAGGGTGATGCTGAGGGTGAGGGTTAGGGTTAGGATTAGGGTTAGGGTTAGGATTAGGGTTAGGGTGAGGGTGAGTTTGTGGGTGAAGGTTAGGGTTAGGGTGATGGTTAGTGTTACGGTTAGCTTGAAGTTAGGATGAGGGTTAGGGATAGATTGAGTGTTAGGGTGAGGGTGAAGGTAAGGGTAAATTGAGGGTTAGGCTGTGGGTGAGGGTTAAGATAAGGGTGAGTGTTAAGGTTAGGGTGAGGTTTAGGGTAAGTGTGAGGGTTAGGGTTTAGGGTGAGGGTGAGGGTTAGATTGAGGATTAGCGTTAGAGTTAGTGTGATGTTTAGGGTGAGGATAAGGGTTTAGGTTTAGGTGAGGATAAGAGTTAGAATTAGGGTTAGGGTGAGGGCTAGGGTGAGGCTGGGGGTTAGGGTTAGGGTTAGGGTTAGGGAGTGGTTTAGGGTTAGGATGAATATTAGGGTTAGTGTGAGGGTTAGTGTTAGGGTTATGGTTAGTGTTAGGGTGGGGGTAAGTGTTAGGGTGATGGTTAAGGTTAGGGTGAGGGTTACAGTTAGGTTGAGGGTTAGGGTTCGTGTTAGGGTTATTTTTAATTTTAGGTTTAGGGTTACGTTGAGGGTGAGGGTGAGGGTGAGGGTTAGTGTTATTGTGAGGTTTAGGGTTAGGATTTGGGTTAGAGTTAGGGTTAGGGTTAGAGTGAGGTTTAGGGCTAGAGTTAGGCTTAGGGTGAGGGTTACGTTGACGGTTCGGGTTAGGGTTAGTTTTAGTTTAGGGTTAGGGTGAGGGTTAGTTTGAGGGTTAGGGTTAGAGTTAGGGTTAGGTTTAGGATTTGGGTTAGGGTGAGGGTGAGTGTGTGGGTTAGGGTTAGGTTTAGGGTAAGGCTTAGGGTTAGGGTGAGGGTGAGTTTGAAGGTGAGGGTTAGGTTTAGGGTGAGTGTTAGGATTACGGTTAGAGTGAGGGTAAGGGTGAGGGTTAGGGTTAGGATTAGGGTTAGGCTGAGGGCTAGGGTGAGGGTGAGGTTTAGGTTTATGGTTAGGGGGAGGTTTAAGGTTAGGGTTAGGTTGAGGATGAGGTTTAATTTTAGAGTTAGTGTTAGGGTGAGTGTGAGTGTTAGGGTTAGTGTTAGGGTTAATGTTAGGGTTATTGTTAGGGTTAGGTTGAGGGTTAGTGTTATGGTTAGGATTAGGGTTAGGGTTACTGTGAGGGTGAGTGTGAGGGTTAGGGTGAGGGTTAGGTTGGGCTTAGGGTTAGGCTGAGGGTGATGGTGAGGGTTAGGTTTAGGGTTAGGGTGAGGGTGAGGTTTAAGGTTAGAGTTAGTGTTAGTGTGAGGGTTAGTGTGAGAGTGAGTGTTAGGGTTAGGTTGTGGGTGAGGGTTAGGATTAGGTTGATGCTAAGGGTTATGGTCAGGGTGAGGGTTAGGATGAGGGTTAGGGTTAGTGAGAGGGTTAGGGTGAGGGTGACAGTAAGGGTAAAGGTGAGGGTTAGGCTGAGAGTGAGGATTACTGTAAGGGTGAGGGTTAGGGCTAGGGTTAGGGTTAGGTTTAGGGTTAGGGTTAGGGTGTGGTTTAGATTGAGGATTCGTTTTTGGGGTTAGTGTGAGATTTAGGGTGAGGATGAGGGTTAGGGTTGGGTTGAGCGCTAGGGTGAGGATGAGGGTTAGGGTTAGGGTTAGGGTGAGTGTTAGGTTTTGGGTGATCGTTAGGGTTAATGTGAGGGTTAGTGTTAGGGTTAGGGTTGGTGTTGGGGTGAGGGTAAGTGTTAGGGTGAGGTTTAGGGTTAGGGTGAGATTTATGGTTAGAATGAGGGTTAGGGTTAAGTTTAGGGTTATTTTTAGGGTTATTGTTAGGGTTAGAATGAGGGTCAGGTTTAGGATTAGGGTTAGGGTGAGGGCTAGGGTGAGGGTGAGAATTAGGGTTAGGGTTAGGTAGAGGTTTAGGGTTAAGGTGATGGTTAGAGGGTTAGTGTGAGTGTTAGTGTTAGGACTAGGGTTAGTTTTAGGGTGAGGGTTAGTGTTAGGGTGAGTTATAGCGTTAGGGTAAGGGTTATGGTTAGGGTTAGGGTTAGTGTTAGCTTTAGGGTTATTGTTTGGGTTAGGGTTAAGCTTACGTTGAGGGTGAGGGTGAGGGTAAGTATTAGGGTGAGGGTTACCGTTAGGGTGAGGGTTATGTTTAGGGTTAGGGTTAAGTGTTAGGTTTAGGGTTATTTTTAGGGTTAGGGTTAGGGTAAAGGTTACGGTGAGGGTGAGGGTGAAGGTAAGGTTTAGGTTTAGGTTGAGGTTTAGGTTTAGGGTTAGGGTTAGAGTTTCGGTTAGGGTGAGGGCGAGGTTTAGGTTTAGAGTTAGTGTTAGGGGGAGGGTTAGGGTGAGGGTTAGGTTTAGGGTTAGGGTTAGTGTTAGGATTCGGGTTTGGTGAGGTTGAGTGTGAGGGTTAGGGTTAGGGTTAGTCTGAGGGTGAGGGTAAGGGTTAGGTTTAGGACTCGGGTGAGGTTTAGGATGAGGTTAAGGTTAGGATTAGGGTTAGGATGAGGGCAAGTGTGAGGGTGAGGGTTAGGGTTAGCATTATGGTGAGGTTTAGGATTAGGGTTAGGTTTATGGTTAGGGTGAGGGTTAGGGTTAGGGTTACAGTGAGGGTGAGGTTTAGGGTTAGGGTGAGGGTTAGTGTTAGGGTTAGGGTGAGGGTGAGATTTAGGGTTAGAGTTAGGGTTAGTGTTAGGGTTAGGGTTAGGGTGAGTGTTAGGGTGAGGGTTAGGGTGAGGTTTAGAGTTCGGGTTAGGCTTAGGCTTAGGCTTAGGCCGAGCGTGGGAGTGATGGTTAGGGTTAGGGTCAGAGTGAGGGTTAGGGTTCGGTTTAGGGTGACTGTTAGGATGAGGTTTGTTGTTATGGTTAGGGTTAGTGTTAGTTTTAGGGTTATGATTAGGGTTAGGTTTAGGGTTAGGGTTAGGGTTAGGGTTTGGGTTAGGGTTAGGGTTAAGTTTAGGAGTAGGGTTAGGGTTAGGGTTATTGTTAGGGTTATGTTTAGTGTTAAGTTTGCGGTGAGGGTGAGGCTCAGGGTGAGGGTTATGGTTAGTGTTAGGGTTTGGGTTAGGGTTAGTTTTATTGTTAGGGTTAGGGTTAGAGTTACGGTCATGGTGAGAATGAGGGTGAGGTTTAGGGTGAGGTTTAGGGTGAGGTTTAGGGTTAGGGTTAGTGTTAGGGTTAGGGTGCTGGTGAGGTTTAGGGTTAGAGTTAGGGTGAGTGGGAGGGTTAGGGTGAGGTTTAGGGTTAGGTTTAGTGTTACCATTAGGGTGAGGGTGAGGGTTAGGTTGAGGTTTAGGGATAGGGTTAGGGTTAGGATTAGGGTGAGGGTGAAGGTGAGGGTTAGGATTAGTCTTAGGCTTAGGGTTAGGCTGAGGGTGAGGCTGGGGTTGAGTATTAGTGTTAATGTGATGGTTACGGTTAGGGTTTGTGTTATTGTTAGGGTTAGGGTTACAGTTAAGGTGAGGGTGAGGGTGCACGTAGGGTTAGGATTAGGGTTAAGCTGAGGTTTAGGGTAAGGTTTAGAGATAGGGTTAGTGTGAGTGTGAGGTTTAGGGTTAAAGTTAGGGTTAATGTTAGGGTTAGGCTTAGGGTTAGAATGAGGCTGAGCTTGGGCGTGAGGTTTAGGTTTAGGGTTAGGGTTAGGGTTAGAGTTAGGGTTAGGTTTAGGGTTAGAGTTAGGCTAAGGGTTAATGTTAGTGTTATGGTTAGTGTTAGGTTTAAGTTTGCAGTGAGGGTGAGGCTGAGGGTGAGGTTTATGGTTAGGGTTAGGGTTATGGTTAGTGTTATTGTTAGGTTTAGGGTTAGAGTTACGGTGAGGGTGAGGGTGAGGGTGAGGTTGAAGATAAGGCTTAGGTGAGATGGGTGAGGTTTAGGGTTAGGTTTAGGTTGAGGGTGAGGATTATGTTTAGAGTTAGGTTTTGTGGGAGGGTTAGGGTGAGGGTTACGTTTAGGTTGATTTTTAGGGATAGGGTTAGGGTTAGGATTAGGGTTAGGGTGAGGGTGAGGGTTAAGGTTAGGATTAGGGTTAGAGTTAGGGTTAGCGTTAGGGTGAGGTTTAGGGTTAGAGTTAGGCTTAGGGTGAGGGTTAGTGTGAGGGTTAGGGTTAGGGTTAGTGTTAGGTTAGGGTTAGGGTGAGGGTTAGTGTGAGGGTAAGGGTTAGGTTTTGGTTGAGGTATAGGTATAGGGTTAGGGTTAGAGTTAGATTTAGGTTGATCGTGAGGTTTAGGGTTAGAGTTAGGGTTAGTGTTAGGGTTAGGATTAAGGTGAGGGTTAGTGTGAGAGTTAGAGTTCGGGTTAGGCTTAGGCGGATTTTGAGGGTGAGGGTTAGGGTTAGGGTGAGGGTTAGCGTTAGGTTTAGGGTGAGGGTTTGGATGAGGTTTTTGGTTATGGTTAGGGTTAGTGTTACTTTTAGGGTTAGGGTTAGGTTTAGGTTTATGGTTAGGGTTAAGATGAGGGTTAGGTTTAGGGTTAGGCTTAGGGTTAATGTTAGGGTTATTGTTAGTGTTATGGTTAGTGTTAAGTTTGCAGTCAGGGTGAGGCTAAGGTTGACGTTGATGGTTAGTGTTAGGGTTAAGGTTAGTGTTATTGTTAGGGTTAGGGTTAGAGTTACGGTCACGGTGAGAGTGAGGGTGAGGGTGAGGGTTAGGGTGAGGTTTAGGGTTAGGTTTAGGTTTAAGGGTAGGGTTAGGGTGTTGGTGAGGTTTAGGTTTAGAGTTAGGGTTAAGGGGAGGGTTAGGGTGAGGGTTAGGTTTAGGTTTAGTGTTAGCATTAGGGTGAGGGTGAGGGTTAGGTTGAGGTTCAGGGATAGGGTTAGAGTTAGGTTTAGGTTAGGGTCAGTGTGAGGGTGAGGGTTAGGGTTAGGCTTAGGCTTAGGCTTAGGCTTAGGCTAAGGGTGAGGATGGGAGTGATTATTAGGCTTAGGGTGATGGTTAGGCTTAGGTTAGTGTTATTGTTAGGGTTAGGGTTTGAGTTACGGTTGGGTGAGGGTGCGGGTGAGGTTTAGGGTTAGGGTTAAGGTAAGGTTTAGGGTTAGGTTAAGAGATAGAGTTAGGGTGAGGGTGAGGTTTAGGGTTAGAGTTAGTTTTAGTGTTAGGGTTAGGCTTAGGGCTAGGCTGAGCCTGAGGGTGGGGGTGAGGATTAGGGTTAGGGTTAGGGTTAGATTTAGGGTTAGGGTTAGGGTTAGGTTTTGGGTTATTTTTAGAGTTATGGTTAGGGTTAAGTTTGCAGTGAGAGTGAGGCTGAGGGTGAGGTTTATGGTTCGGGTTAGGGTTAGGATTAGGGTTAGGGTAAGGGTGAGTGTGAGGGTTAGGGTTAGGCTTAGGCTTAGGCTTAGGGTTAGGCTGAGGGTGAGGGTGGGGGTGAGGGTTAGTGTTATGTTGAGGGTGAGGATTAGGGTTTGGGTGTTGGTTAGGATGAGGGTTAGTGTTATGGTGAGGGTAAGGTTTAGAGTTAGGGTGAGGGTTTGGGTTAGGATTAGGGTGAGGGTGTGGGTGATAGTTAGGGTTAGGGTTAGGGTTAGGGTTATTGTTAGTGTTATGGTTAAGGTTACCTTTGCAGTGAGGGTGAGGCTGAGGGTGAGGTTTAGGGTGAGGATTAGGGTTAGGGTGAGGTTGAGGGTTAGGGTTAGGGTTAGGGTGAGGTTTAGGGTTAGGGTGAGGGTTAGGGTTAGTGTGAGGGTTAGTGTTAGGGTTATGGTTAGGGTTAGGGTCAGGGTTAGTGTTAGGGTTAGGGTTAGGGTGAGGGTTAGTTTGAGGTTTAGGGTTAGGCTTAGGTTTAGGATTAGGTTTGGGTGAGGGTGAGTGTGAGGGTTAGGGTTACGCTTTGGCTTAGGCTGAGGGTGAGGGTGGGGGTGAGGATTAGTGTTTGTTGATAGTTAGGTTTAGAATTAGAATGACGGTTAGGATGAGGTTTAGGGTTACGATTAGGGTGATGGCTAGGGTGAGGGTGAGGGTTAGTGTTAGGGTTAGGGTTAGGCTCAGGTTTAGGCTGAGGGTGAGATTGAGGGTGAGGGTTAGGATTAGGTTTATGGTTAGGGTTACGGTTAGCTTGAAGGTTAGAATGAGGTTTAGGGATAGGGTGAGTGTTAGGGTGAGGGTGATGGTAAGGGGAAAGTTGAGGGATAGGCTGTGGGTGAGGGTTAAGATAAAGGTGAGGGTTAGGGTTAGGGTGAGGGTTAAGGTAAGTGTGAGGGTTAGGGGATAGGGTGAGGATGAAGGTTAGGTTTAATGTGAGGTTTAGGGTGAGCATGAGGGTTAGGGTTAAGTGAGGGTAAGGGTTAGAATTAGAATTAGGGTGTGGGCTAGGGTGAGGGTGAGGTTTAGGTTATGGTTAGGGTTAGGGTGAGGTTTAGGATTAGGGTGAGTGTTAGGGTTAGTGTGAGGGTTAGTGTTAGGGTTAGGGTTAGTGTTAGGGTGAGGGTAAGTGTTAGGATGATGGTTAGGGTTAGGGTGAGGGTTACAGTTCAGGTAAGGTTTAGGTTTAGTGTTAAGGTTATTTTTAATTTTAGGTTTAGGGTTACATATAGGGTGAGTGTCAGGGTGTGGGTTAGGGTTAGGGTTAGGGTGAGCTTTAGGGTTAGGATTAGTGTTAGAGTTAGGATTAGGATTAGGGTAAGGTTTAGGTTTAGAGTTAGGCTTAGGGTGAGGGTTAGTGTGAGGTTTAGGGTTAGGGTTAGTGTTAGGTTACGGTTAGAGTGAGGGTTAGTCTGAGGGTTAGGGTTAGAGTTAGGGTTACGGTTAGGATTAGGGTTAGGGTGAGGGTGAGTGTGTGGGTTAGAGTTAGGTTTAAGTTTAGTCTTAGGGTTAGGCTGATGGTGATGTTGAGGGTGAGGGTTAGGTTTAGGGTGAGGGTTAGGATTAGGGTTAGGGTGAGGGTTAGGATGAGGGTTAGGGATAGGATGAGGGTTAGGGTGATTGTTGGGGTGAGGGTAATGTTTTGGGTTAGGGTTAGGGTGAGGTGTAGGGTTAGGTTGAGGGTGAGGTTTAATTTTAGAGTTAGGGTTAGGGTGAGGGTTAGGGTTAGGGTTAGTGTTTGGGTTAGGTTAGGTTTAGTGTTAGTGTTAGGTTGAGGGTCAGGGTTATGGTTAAAATTAGGTTTAGGGTGAGGGTGAGGGTGAGTGTGAGGGTTAGGGTTATGGTTAGGCTTAGTGTTAGGCTGAGGGTGTGGGTGAGGGTTAGGGTTTGGGAGATGTTTAGTGTTTGAGTTAGTGTTAGTGTGAGGGTTAGTGTTATGGTTAGGTTGTGGGTGAGGGTTAGGGTTAGGCTGATGCTTAGGGTTACGGTCAGGGTGAGGTTTAGGGTTAGTGTGAGGGTTAGGGTGACGGTGACAGTAAGGTTAAAGGTGAGGGTTAGGCTGAGAGTGAGGATTACAGTAAGGGTGAGGGTTATTGTTTCGGTGAGGGATAGGTTTAGGGTTAGGGTGAGGGTGTGGTTTAAATTGAGGATTCGTGTTAGGGTTAATGTGAGGTTTAGGGTGAGCAAGAGGGTTTGGGTTTGGTTGAGGGCCAGAGTGAGGGTGAGGTTTAGGATTAGGGTTAGCGTGAGTGTTACCCTTAGGGTGATCATTAGGGTTAGTGTGAGTGTTAGTGTTAGGGTTAGAGTTAGTGTTAGGGTGAGGGTAAGTGTTAGGTTGAGGTTTAGGGTTAGGGTGAGGTTTATGTTTAGAATGAGTGTTAGGGTTAGGTTTAGGATAATTTTTAGGGTTAGGGTTAGGGTTAGGATGAGGGTCAGGGTTAGGTATAGGGTTAGGCTGAGGCTGAGGGTGAGGTTGAGGGTTAGGTTTAGCATGATGGTTAGGTTTATGGTTAGGGTAAGGGTTAGGATGAGGTTTAGGGTTAGGGTGAGGGTTAGGATGAGGTTTAGGGTTAGGATTAGGGTTAGGATGAGGGCAAGGGTGAGGTTGAGGTTTTGGGTTGGCATTATGGCAAGGTTTAGGATTAGGGTTAGTTTTAGGGTTAGGGTGAGTGTTTGGGTTAGTGTTACCGTGAGGTTGAGGTTTGCGGTTAGGGTGAGAGTTAGGGTTAGGGTTAGGGTTAGGGTGAGGGCTTGGGTTAGGTTTAGGGTAACAGTGAGGATGAGGGTTAGGGTTAGTGTTAGTGTTAGGTTTATTTTTAGGGTTAGGGTTAGAGTTATGGTGAGGGTGAGGGTGAGGTTTAGGGTTAGGGTGATGGTGAGGTTTCGGGTTAGAGTTAGGGTTAGGGGAAGAGTTAGGGTGAGGGTAAGGGTTAGGTTTAGTGTTAGGGTTAGGGTTAATGTTAGGAGTAGGGTTAGAGTTATGGTGAGGGTAAGGGTTAGGCTTAGGCTTAGGGTTTGGGTATAGGCTAGTTTTACGGTGAGGATTAGGGTTAGGGTTAGTGTGACGGGTAGGGTGAGGGTTAAGTTTAGTGTTAGGGTTAGGGTTGGGGATAGGGTGAGTTTTAGTGTGAGGTTGAGGGTTAGTGTTAGAGTTTGGATTAGGGTTAGGGTTAAGGTGAGGGTGAGTGTGAGGTTTAGGATTAGGGTTAGGGTTAGGTTTAGAGTTAGGGTGAGGGTGAGGGTGAGTGTTACGGTTATGGTGAGTGTTGGGGTTAGGGTTAGAGTGAGGATTAGGGTGAGGGTTAGTCTTAGGCATAGGGTTTGGGTATAGGCTAGGTTGAGGGTGAGGGTTAGGGTTAGGGTTAGGGTGAGAGGTAGGGTGAGGGTTAGGGTTAGTGTTAGGCTTGGGGTTGGGGATAGGGTGATATATAGTGTGGGGTTGAGGGTTAGTGTTAGGGTTAGGATTAGGGTTAGGGTTAAGGTGAGGGTGAGTGTGAGGTTTAGGGTTAGGGTAATGATTAGAGTTAGGGTGAGGGTGAGGGTGAGGGTTACAGTTAGGGTGAGTGTTGGGGTTAGGTTTAGAGTGAGGGTTAGGGTGAGTGTTTGGCTTAGGCTTAGGGTTTGGGTATGGGCTAGGGTGAGGGTGAGGGTTATGGTTAGGTTTAGGGTGAGCGGTAGGGTTAGTGTTAGGGTTAGTGTTAGGGTTAGGGTTGCAGTTAGGGTTAGGCTTAATGTTAGGCGGAGGCTGAGGGTGAGGGTGAGGTTTAGGGTTAGGATGAGGGTGAGGATTAGGGTAAGAATTAGGGTTAGGGGGAGGGTTAGTGTGAAGGTTAGGGTTAGGTTTAGTGTTACGGTTAGGGTTAGGGTGATGTTGAGTGTATGGGTCAGGATTAGTCTTAGGCTGAGGCGGAGGCTTAGGCAGAGCGTGAGGGTGAGGGTGAGTGTTAGGGTTAGGGTTTTAGGGTTAGGGTGAGTGTTAGGATGAGGTTTAGGGTTAGCATTAGGGTTAGGGGGAGGGCTAGAGTTAGGGTGAGGTTTAGGGTTAGCGTTAGGGTAGGGTTTAGGGTTAGGGTTAGGGTTATGGTGTGAGGGTGAAGTTTAGGGTTAGGGTTAGGGTTAGGGTGAGGCTGAGGGTTAGGATTAGGATTAGGGTGAGGGTTTGTTTTAGGGTTAGAGTTACCGTGAGGGTCAGGGTTTGGGTTAGGTTTAAGGTTAGTGTTATAAGTTAAATTTATGCTTAGAATTACATTAAGTGTGAGGGTGAGGGTGAGGGTTAGGATCAGGGTTAGGGTGAGGTTTAGTGTTAGGATTATGGTTAGAGTGAGGCTGAGGTTTAGGGTTAGAGTTAGGATTAGGGGGAGGGTTAGGTTGAGTGTTAGGGTTAGGGTTAGTGTTAGGGTTAGGGTGAGGGTTAGGTTGAGGTTTAATGTTAGGATTAGGGTTAGGTTTAGGATTAGGGTGAAAGTCAGGGTGAGTTTGAGGGTTAGGGTTAGGGTTTGGCGTTTGGCTTAGGCTTAGGGTTAGGCTGAGGTATGGGTGGGGATGAGGATTAGGTTTAGAATGATGGTTAGCGTTATGGTTAGGTTAAGGGTTAGGATAAGTGTTAGTGTTAGGATTAGGGTTAGGGTGATGGCTAGGGTGAGGGTGAGGGTTAGGGTTAGGTTGATGGTTGAGGTTGCCGTTAGGGTGAGGGTAAGGATGAGGATTTATGTTATGGTGAGGGTTAGGGTGAGGGTGAGCGTTAAGGTAAGGTGAGGGTTAGGATTAGGGTGAGGTTGAGATTTAGATTCAGGATTAGTGTTAAGGTTAGTGTGAGGTTAAGGGTGAGGATGAGGTTTAGGGTTAGGTTGAGGGCTAGGTTGAGGGTGAGAGTTAGGGTTAGGGTGAGGTTTAGGGTTAGGGTGATGGTTAGGGTTAGTGTGACGGTTAGTGTTATGTTTAGGGTTAGTGTTAGGGTGAGGGAAAGTGTTAGGGTGATGGTTAGGGTTAGGGTGAAGGTTATGGTTAGGATGAGGGTTAGGGTTAGGGTTAGGTTTATTGTTAGGGTTAGGGTTAGGGTTAGGGTTATGTTGAGAGTGAGTGTGAGAGTGAGGGTTAGGGTTAGGATGAGGTTTAGGTTTCAGATTAGGGTTAGAGTTAGGGTTAGGGTGAGGGTGAGGTTTAGGGTTAGAGTAAGGGTTAGTGTTAGTGTTACGATTAGGGTGAGGGTAAGTTTGAGGGTTAAGGTTAGGGTTAGGTTTAGGCTTAGGGTTAGGCTCGGGTGAGGGTGGGGATGAGGAATAGGTTTAACGTGATGGTTAGGGTTAGGGTTAGGTTTAGGGTTAGGGTTACGGTTAGGGTTAGGGTTAGGTTGAGGGTGAGGGTTAGATTGAGGGTTAGGGTTATGTTGAGCGTTATGGTTAGGGTGAGGGTTAGGTTTAGTGTTAGGGTTATTGTTAGGGTTAGGGTTAGGATTACAGTGAAGTTGAGGGTGAGGGTTAGGTTTAGAGTTAGGGTGAGGTTTAGTTTTAGGGTTAGGGTTAGAGTTAGGTTTAGGGTGATGGTGAGGTTTAGGTTTAGTGTTAGGGTTATTGTTAGGGTTAGGGTTAAGGTGAGGGTTAGGGTGAGGGTTAGGGTGAGGGTAAGGGTTAGGTTTAGGGTGAGTGTTAGGATGAGGTTTCGGTTTAGGTTTAGGGTTAGTGTTAGGTTTAGTGTTAGGGTTAGGATTAGGTTTAGGGTTAGGGTTAGGGTTTTCGTGAGTGTTACGGTTAGGGTTAGGGTTAGGCTTAGGCTTAAGGTTAGGTTTAGGATTATTGTTAATGTTATGGTTAGTGTTAATTTTGCGGTGAGGGTGAGGCACAGGGTGAGGTTTATGGTTATTGTTAGGGTTAGGGTTAGGGTTACTGTTATTGTTAGGGTTAGGGTTAAAGTTACGGTCACTGTGAGAGTGAGGTTGAGGGTGAGGGTTAGGGTGAGGTTTACGGTGAGGTTTAGGGTTAGGGTTAGTTTTAGGGTGCTGGTGAAGTTTAGGGTTAGAGTTCAGGTTAGGGGGATGGTTTAGGGTGAGGGTTAGGTTTAGGTTTAGTGTTAGCATTATGGTGAGGGTGAGGGTTAGGTTGAGGTTTAGGGATAGGTTTAGGGTTCGGATTAGGGTTAGGGTGAGAGTGAGGGTGAGGGTTAGTGTTAGGGTTAGGCGTAGGCTAAGGGTTAGGCTGAGGGTGAGGGTGGGGGTGAGGATTAGTGTTAGGGTGATCGTTAGGTTTAGGGTTAGTGTCATTGTTAGGGTTAGGGTTAGAGTTATGGTGAGGCTGAGAGTGCGGTTGAGGGTAAGTGTTAGGGTTAATGTGAGTGTTAGGATGAGGATTAGGGTTAGGACTAGTGTTAGGGTGAGGGCTAGGATGACTGTGAGTGTTTGGGTTAGGGTTAGGCTGAGGTTTAGGGTTAGGGTGAGGGTGAGGGTGACGTTTAATTTTAGAGTTAGGGTTAGGGTGAGGGTTAGGGTTAGGGTTAGTGTTTGGGTTAGGGTTAGGGTTAGGGTTAGGGTTAGGTTGAGGGTTAGGGTTAGGGTTAGGATTAGATTTAGGGTGAGGGTGAGGGTGAGTGTGAGGGTTAGGTTTAGGGTTAGACTTAGTGTTAGGCTGAGGGTGAGGGTGATGGTGAGGCTTAGAGTGAGGGTGAGGTTTAGGGTTAGAGTTAGTGTTAGTGTGAGGGTTAATGTTAGGGTTAGGTTGAGGGTGAGGGTTAGGATTAGGGTGATGCTTAGGGTTACGGTCAGGGTCAGGTTAGGATGAGGGTTAGGGTTAGTATGAGGGTTAGGGTGAGGTTGACAGGACAGTAAGTGTAAAGTTGAGGGTTATCTGAGAATGAGGATTACGGTAACGGTGAGGGTTAGTGTTAGGGTGAGTGTTGGGTTTAGGTTTAGGGTGAGGGTGTGGTTTAGATTGAGGATTAGTCTTAGGGTTAGTGTGAGGTTTAGGGTGAGGATGAGGGTTAGGGTTAGGTTGAGGGTGAAGGTTAGGCTTAGGGTTAGCGTGAGTGTTAACCTTAGGGTGATCATTAGGGTTAGTGTGAGTGTTAGTGTTAGGTTTAGGGTTAGTGTTATGGTGAGGGTTAGGTTTAGGGTTAGGGTTAGGGTTAGGGTTAGGTTTAGGGTTGTTTTTAGGGTTAGGGTTAGGGTTAGGATGAGGGTCAGGGTTAGGATTAGGGTTAGGGTGAGGGCTAGGTTGAGGGTGAGGATTAGGGTTAGGGTTAGGCTTAGGCTTAGGTTTAGACTGAGGCTTAGGTTGAGGTTGAGGGTTAGGGTTAGCATGATGGTTAGGGTCATGGTTAGGGTGAGGGTTAGGATAAGGGTTAGGGTTAGGGTGAGGTTTATGGTGAGGGTGACAGTAAGTGTCATGGTGAGGGTTAGGGTGAGGATTAGGGTAAGGGTTAGGGTGAGGGTGAGGTTAAGATTGAGGATTAGTGTGAAGGTTAGAGTGAGTTTTAGGGTGATAATGAGGGTTAGGGTTAGTGTGAGAGCTAGGGTGAGGGTGAGGGTTAGGGATAGGGATAGGTTGAGTTTTAGGGTTAAGGTGATGGTTAGGGTTAGTTTGAGGGTTAGTGTTAAGACTAGGGTTAGTTTTAGGGTGAGGGTTAGTGTTAGGGTGAGTTATAGCGTTAGGGTGAGGGTTATGTTTAGGGTTAGGTTTAGTGTTAGGTTTAGGGTAACTGTTAGCGTTAGGGTTAGCGTTAAGGTTACGGTGAAGGTGAGGGTGAGGGTAAGGGTTAGGGTTAGGGTATGGCTTAGGTTTAGGGTTAGGGTTAGAGTTAGGGTCAGGTTGAGGGTGAGGTTTAGGTTTAGAGTTAGGGTTAGGGTGAGGGTTAGGGTGATTGTAAGGGTTAGGGTTAGGGTTAGGTTTAGTGTTAGGATTAGGGTTAGGGTGAGTTTGAGTGTGAGGGTTAGCGTTAGGGTTAGGCTGAGTTTGAGGTTGAGTGTTAGGGTTAGGGTGAGGGATTGGGTTAGGGTTAGCATTAAGGTGAGGGTTAGGATGAGGTTTAGTGTAAGGATTAGGGTTAGGATGAGGGCAAGGGTTAGGGGGAGGGTTAGGGTTAGAATTATGGCGAGATTTAGGATTAGGGTTAGGTTTAGGATTAGGGTGAGTGTTAGGGTTGAGGTTAGTGTTAGGGTGAGGTTGAGGGTTAGGATTAGGTTTAGGGTTAGGGTTATTGTTAGTGTTATGATTAATGTTAAATTTAAGGTGAGGCTGAGGCTGAGGGTGAGGTTTAGGTTTAGGGTTATGGTGAGGTTTAGGGTTAGTGTTAAGGTTAGGTTTAGGGTGAGGGCTTGGGTTAGGGTTAGGGTTAGGGTGAGGGTGAGGGTTAGGGTTAGGGTTTGGGTTAGGGTTATTCTAGGGTTTGGGTAACGGTTAAGCTGAGGGTGAGGGTGAGGGTTAGGTTAGGGTTAGGGTGAGGTTTATATTTAGGGTTAGGTTTAGAGTTAGGTTTAGGGTGTTGGTGAGGTTTAGGGTTAGAGTTAGGGTTAGTGTTAGGGTTAAGGTTAGTGTGAGGGTTAGGGTGAGAGTTAGAGTTAGGGTTAGGGTTAGGTTTAGGAGGAGGGTTAGGGCTATGTTTAGGGTGAGGTTTAGGATGAGGTTTAGGTTTAGGTTGAGGGTTAGGGTTAGTTTTACGGTTAGGATTAGGGTTAGGGTTAGGGTGAGGGTTAGGGTTAGGGTAAGGGTTAGGGTTTGGCTTAGGGTTAGGGTTAGGGTTATTGTTAGTGTTATGGTTAGTGTTAAGTTTGCGGCGAGGGTGAGGCTAAGGGTGAGGGTTATGGTTAGTGTTAGTGTTTGGGTTAGGTTTAGTATTATTTTTAGGGTTAGGGTTAGAGTTTCAGTCATGGTGAGTGTGAGGGTGAAGGTTAGGGTGAGGTTTAGGGTGAGGTTTAGGGTTAGGGTTAGGGTTAGGTTTAGGGTACTGGTGAGGTTTAGGTTTAGAGTTAGGGTGAGGGGAGGGTTAGGGTGAGGGTTAAGGTTAGGTTTAGTGTTAGTATTAGGGTGAGGGTGAGGGTTAGGTTGTGGTTTAGGGATAGGGTTAGGGTTAG
>NW_027204405.1:0-29457 GCF_024711535.1 Dipodomys merriami | reverse complement strand
ATAGGCAAGATCTTAATTAAAACTGCATGAAGTGTGACAATAATAATTACATTCAGGAAATCGAGTCATTGGGAAAGATCCAAGAATCGGTAGTCACATGGAAGATAGGATTCCAACACAGCTCACCACATCTCCTACTCTATACAAATAGGCCTTTATTAGCATACTAATTTCAGCTTATGAATGGATGAATATGGTGCTCCACCCCCACCCCAGGGCTAGATCTCAGATCCTGGGTATGGTCTAGCTCTTTAGTGGCTCACAAGCTGGTGTGCTCATGTGGACATTTGGCAGTTGGTTCTGCTAGGCCCTGAGTTCAACTTCCAGCACTGCCAAAAGGTTCATCCTGATGTGAGATGCCAAACCTTGCAGATGTTTTCCTATCCTATGCAAGTCCTGGGTCACAGCTAGGATCTAGAAAGCATAGGCAACTCTATACCCATGGGAATATGTTGTCATCCATGTGAGCACATTTATATATGTCATCCTATACTCAATAAAATACACAATACATAGATGAATAAGACACAAAATAAAAAGATTAACTACACTGAAAACAAGGTGCATACCACACCTGTATGTAAATAGAGATCCTATGTTTAAAATAGATGGGCTTGTCCAGTCCTGGGGCTTCAAATCAGGCCCAGTACCAGGCCTGACATTTTAATTTTCAAGGACTGTGAGCTACACCTTCCCCCACAGTGCAACAGTTACCCAAACTTGAGTTCAAATCCCAGCTCTAGCATTAAAATGGCACAAATTCTGAGCTAGGGTTCTTCATTCACAGTTTTTTCATTTTTTTTTTACCAGCCCCGGGGCCTGAACTCAAGTCGTGGCAACTCTGCCTCAGCTCTGATCATCCTAGGCTGCAGCCTCTGGACCCACAGCCCATCCTCAAACCCTCGGACTCTGGGGCTTGCTGGAAAAAAAAACCCTTGAGGGGAAAATAAGCAGCGATAAATTCCACCTGGCTCTTTTATGTTTATTTTCCTTTGCATGGTGACCATTCTGGAACCGAACATGGCTACCTGCAGAGTGAAGGTGACCTGGCATGGCTGAAGGCCTGCTGGTTTTTGGGGGAGCCACAGGCTTACCAGACAATGAAGGCCCTGAGGACTAATCCCAGTCAGCCCTGTTACTATGAGGGAATGGTGGGAGATATTGGGACACTCGTTTCTGGACCGAGGAAGAGTCGTGGAATGCAATCAATCTTATCCTTGAATGAGTACTTCCTGCTTGATGTGAGTAGGAAATGACAGGCAAGACTCATGGGGTATTGATTATTTTTAATGAAGAGTTGATGAAACATGACCATAATCATCACAGTCATGAAATGGAGGCATTGGGGAAGATCCAAGAATCGTTAGTAACAAGGTAGATTGGATTCCATCATTGGTCGCCATCCTAATCTATACAAATATGTACTTATTTACATACTACCTTCGGATTATGAATAGATGACTATTGTTCTTCCCCTTCTCTCCCTACCCTCCCCCCGCCCATGGGGCTCAATCTCAGGTCCTGGGAACGGCCAGAGCTCCTTAGTGGCTCACAGGCTGGTTTGCTTACCTGGACTCATTCGCCTATTTGGCCTGCTAGTTCCCGAGGTCAGATCCCAGCACTGCCAAAAGATGAATCCTGATGTGAGAAGCCAATCGTTGCACCTGTATTTCTGTCCTGTGAAAGTCCTGGGTCTCAGCTAGGATGCAGTATGCTATACAGGCAACTCTATATTCATGGGAATCAGTTGCCATCCATGTCAGCACAGTTATAGCTGCCATCATATGCAATAAAATACAAAATGCATCCATGACTAAGACACAATAAAAAGAATAACTACACTGAATGCATGATACCTTCCACATCTCTATGTAAAGAGAGATCCTATGTGTAAAATAGGTGAGCATATGATTTTTGCCAGTGCTGGGGCTTCAGTTCAGGCCTTGGGACTAGGCCTGACTTTGTAGTCTTCAAGGATAGTGAGCTTCACCTTCCCCCACAGTGCAACAAAGTTACCCAGACCTGAGTTGGAATCTCAGAGGTGGCAGAAAAATGGTGAGAATTCTGAGTCAGGGTGTATTATTATTATTAGTAGTAGTAGTAGTAGTAGTAGTATTGCCAAGCATGGGACTTGAACTCAGTTCATGACAACTCTACCTCAGCTTTGATCACCTTAGGCTGGCGGGCTCCCATGTCCCATAGCCAATCCTGGCATCCTAGGCTCTGAAGTTTACAGGAACAAATGACAGAAAAATGATGGAAAAAATGTCGCAGGATGGATTTTTTTATATTTTCTTCTTTTGCATGGTGACCATCCTGGGTCTGAATTACACGGCTGCAAATGGTACTTCACCTTGCATTGGAGAAGGCTAACGGACTATCAGGGAAGACATAGGCCCATGCAGCAACATAGGCCCTGAGCTTGAATCCTGGTCCTGACACCTACCAGTGGGGGAGATACCAAGATACTTGTTCCTATGCATGGGAATAACAATGAAATGTTAGCAAACTCATGATTGAATGAGAAGTTTCTGCATGTATTGGTCTAGTCCAAAATTAGATATAATGATCTTTGGACAATGATTCATCTTAATGAATGGTTTATTAAGCATGAAAAGAATACTATTCCTTCAATGGTGGCATAATAAAGACCTAAGAGGTAGTAGGAATGTAGTTGATGTCATTGAATCTTAGGTAGATGTCTCTGGCACTCTGTACAAATAAATATTTATTGGTGTTCTATCACCTGTCTATCCATGTATGGCTATTTTGTCCACCCCTGTAGCTCAACCTCAGGGTCTTGAAAATTCCCTGGCAGTTTCATTGGCTAGAGGTTGCCGTGTTGACACACCCATTCAGGGTCTGAATTGGGTCTGCCAGGCCCTGAGTTCAGATCCCAGCACTGCCAACAATTGTATCATGGAGTACGAAGCTGAGTGTGATACCTGTTTTCCTTTTCTCTGAGAGTCCTGGGTGTCAGACATGATGGAAAACATATCTACAAATCTAGATACTATGTGATGGGTTATCATCAATATCATAAATAGAATGTGTGTCATCATAGTCAATAAAAAATCTCATATCTAAAATCTACTTGGAACCCAACAAATTAAATCCCCCAACAACAAATCCTGACAGAAACAACTGACCAATAAATAATTGGGCTAAAGACTTAAAGAGAAACTTCTCTGAAGAGGAAAGAAGGATAGCCAATAGACACATGAAGAAATGCTCAACCTCCCTAACCATAAAAGAAATGCAAATCAAAACAACATTGAGATACCACCTCACCCCAGTTAGAATGCCTATAATCAAGAACTCTAATAACAACAGATGCTGGAGGGATGTAGACAGAAGGGAACCTTACTGCATTGTTGGTGGGAGTGTAAGCTTGTTCAACCACTTTGGAAAGTAGTCTGGAGAATTCTCAAAAGACTCCTCATAGAGCTCCCCTATGACTCAGCAATTGCACTTTTGGGCATTTACCCAAATGTTTACACACAAGACCACACTAAAGCTACCAGCATGACTATGTTTATTGCAGCACTATTTACTATAGCTAAGATATGGAACCAACCCAGATGTCCCTCAGTAGATGAATGGATCAAGAAAATGTGGTATATATACACAATGGAATTCTATGCCTCCATCAGAAAGAATGACATTGCCCCACTTATTAGGAAATGGAAACATTTGGAAAAAATTATATTAAGTGAAGTAAACCAGGCCCAAAGAAACATAGGTCCCATGGTTTCCGTTATTTGCAATATCTAGTATATGTCTGAGTCAAGCAGAAAAGGTCAGATAAGGTGATGTTATAGAAATGAACCCTAAGATATGTACTCAAATGTTTTTTTTTCTTTCTTGCAATTGTTTCTAACACATTTATAAGATTGTTTCTTTGTTGCTTTGTATGTCCATCCCCCTCAGGATAACCCCTGCTTTTACTGTATTTGATGTAGTATAATTTGTGGAGAGGAAGGAGAAAAACAAATTGTTTAATAGGGATACATGTGGACTCATTGTAACAATGAGATGTACAAGTCGTTATGTCAAAAACTAACATTACAACTTTGGTGCCGGGGGTTGGGGGGTGGGGTGGGGGGTGGGTGTCCATGGGGGGGAGGAGTGGGGAGGATGGGGGGGGCTGGGAGGAGGATGGGAAGGGGAAACAAAGGAGGAGGCTACAATGCTTGATAAGAAATATACTTATTATCTTGCCCATGTGATTGTAACCCCTCTGTACAGTATTTTCACAATAAAAAATAGAAAATAAATGAAAAAAATAGAAATACAATAAATAACCACAACAAACAGGATATGGACTGATCATCTATACGTAAGTACAAATCCTGCCTTTACAATGTATATAAATAGAATGTTTCCAAGGCTGGGACTTGAATTCAGGCCTAGGGACCAGGCCTTACTTTCTTGTCTTCAAGCAGGGTGAGCTTCCCCTTCGTCTACAGTGCTTCAGAGTTACCATGGCCTTAAGTTCAAATTCAAAGGTAGGAGAAACGGCGTGAATTGCAACCCAGGGAGCTATTGTTTTTTCTCCTTTTTGGTTTTTTTTTTTTTTTTTTTTTTTTTTGCCAAGAATGGTCTTGAACTCAGGTCATGGCACCTGTGCCTCAGCTTTCATCACCATAGGCTGGGGTGCAGCTGCTGGAAACACAGCCTATCCTGAGATCCTATGAGCTGTGTTGGGAGAAAGCCAAGTGCATACACTGGCTGTCCCAGGAGAAGATGGAAAGGAGGAGAGTGCTGCAAGAGCTGCTGTTGCTCCTCACAGGGGAAGGCACATACAGCAGTCTTCAGATGCCACCCACCACCAGCACTGCTTCAGATGCCTCATGGCCTGTGGTGGGTGAAATGAGGGAGGAGCAGAAAGGTTTTGACGAATTGCAACTTGAAGAGAGCATGGAAACTGCCAGAGGAGAGGTCAGGGTTCCCATCCCCATAGAGGACTCCCCCAAGGAGCAAGTCCTGCTCCAGATGCCCCACATTCAGATCCGTCCACAGCTCCCAGGCTCAGGGGAGGAGTGCTCGCCCACTTTCTCCTGTAAACTGATGTAGATGATGACTCTCTATGTGACATACTGACTCTCATAAGCCTTGGCAGCCACCAGAAGTAGGTGGCCAGGTGGCTTTCTCTCAGGCCTCCATCTGCTGGGTGATGGGAAAGTTAAACTGAGGGTCAGGGAGGACAAAGGCTTCAGGGAGTTGTCCCAAACTCAAGGGGCATATAATGGCCCATTGGTGGCCAGGAAAGAGGCACATGTTATGCTTATCACAAAGAATAAATTGTTTTCAAAGCAAAAAAAAAGCCTCCAACAAAGATTTTTTCTTCCAGTCTTGGGGGCTTGAAATCAGGGCCTGGCCACTGTCCCTGAGCTCTTTTTGATCAAGACTGGCACTCTACCAGTTGAGCCCCACCTCCTTTCCAGCTTTTTCTGTGTGCAATAGAACCAAGGGCTTCAGGCATTCTAGGTGACCACTCTATCACTGAGCCACATTCTCAGCTAGGATGATTGTCCCCCCTCCCAAACCCATATGACCATTCCTCAGATAAATAGGAAGTAGGGGCTAGGATGAATATGAAGTCTGGTTCACACCAAAATAATCCCCCGCCCCTTCTTCCCATACCCTTAGTTGAAGTTTCTCTTCTACCATTGAGGGATGAGAGGGAGAGGGGAGTCCCAAGAGAGTACCAACAACAGTGGCCCCCTGAGTCCCACATCCTCCCACACACAAGTTTTCCTCCAGATTCTGATCTTACCTGACTCAATGTGAAGACTAACTTTCTCCCCACCACTGCAAGGCTCAGGATGAAATAAAGGTCAACTCTGTCTTCAGCCCACACCCAAGGTGGAGGCTCCTAGTCCCAGACCTACTTCCACCTCTGACTGCCCCTAGTTAGGCCAGACCCACCACTCACCACTATGTTGGTGGTGATGACCTCATGGATGGATTCCAGGAAGAAGGTCTATGGCAAAGAGCAGAAGCAGCAGAGCAGAAGGAGTTGGGGTGATTGCTCTGAGATCTTCCTTGGAGCCCTCCTATCCAGCCAGACACATGCTGACCCAAAGCACGGACAAGGCCAGGGGGTGAGAAGAGATGGAGGAGCTCGGGACTAAAGGAGGTACTGCTTTGTCTTGGTGCACTTGATCAATTCCAATTACAATTAATTCCAATTATATTTGGCCCATGCCAATCCCAAAGACAACATGCAATGCCTCCCCTTGTTGTTGTTGGCCATGAGCTCTGTCCCTGAGCTCTTTTTCTCAAGGCTGGCACTCTACCACTTGAGCCACAATGCCACTTTTTTTTCGGATGTTTCATGGAGGCTCAGAGTCTCACTGTCCTGTCCAGACTGGCTTGGGACCATGATCCTCCAGATCTCAGCTTCCTGAGTAGCTAGGATGACAGGCATGTGCCACCAGTGCAAAGTATGTGATGCCTTTTGAACGCATCTTGGCAAGTCTGTAAGGAGCCCAAAGGGCCTGGATAGACCATGACCCAATCAAGGAGCCGGGATGGGGGAAGGCTGACCTTCTAGCCATTCTGTTCCCCCAAAATCAAAGATGCCATGTGATGTTGTATGCATCAAAAACCTAGGCCAGCAGCCACCAGGCTTAGTGGGGGGAAAGTAGAGAATACCCAAAGATTGCAGTGTAGAAATCTTTGATTTTGCATGCATGTGGTGTATGTGTGTGTGTGTGTGTGTGTGTGTGTGTGTGTGTGTGTGTGTGTGTGTGTGTGTGTGTGTGTGTGTGAACTCAGGGCCTAGGCTCTTTCCCTGAGTTTTCTTGCTCAAGGCTAGTGCTGTGCCACTTGAGCCACAGCCCCACTTGCTTTTCGATTGTTAGTTGTAGGTAAGAGTCTCAAGGACTTTCCTCTCCAGTGTGGCTTTGAAGCATGATGGGGGCCCTAGGGAAGCAAGAGTAAACACAACTCTCAGGTACAATCCCTATAGTGGGCCACTCCTGCCCCCTGGTGGCCACACGCGGGACATGTGGCCCGGTGCCATCATCCTCTAGAGTTCAATTTGGGGAAGTGACCAGAGCCAAAATGACTTTTGCTCACTCTGATTGCTGATGCCAGAGCAGGTCTGTTCCACCCTAGGCCAAGAGAGCTCCAGGGGATACCCAACTTTCCAGAGACACAAGGAAGAGAGTGGTCAGCTCCAGGCTGAGCTAAGAGCCTTTGCCCACAGATACCCCAACTTGTCCTTACTTATCACCATAAGATCTGTGAAAGAACAACCCCAAAAAAACAAAATTGGAACTGTGCCTCCAAGTGTTAGAGCTCTAGCATTGAACCAAAGAGCTCAGGGACAGGGCCCCCAAGCTTTGAGTTCAAGACCTCAAGTCACCTTCCCCCATAAAACACAGGTTTTCTAAATGTGAAGTAGTAGGGTTTGTGAAGTGTTTCTGAAGAATGGTGATACTGAAGAAAGCACCTTAATTTTAATGACAGGTGAACTTGTGACATACAGCTATGTGCTGAGTCCTTCACAGGGAGCTATTTGCTGGGTCCTTCCTATATGGGGGTTTTGTGCTAAGTCCTCAAAAAGGTGTTGTTTGCTGAGTCATCACAAAGGATGCTATGTGCTGAGTCCCTGAGAAAAGTAGACCGTCCTGGGTTTTTCAAAGGGTGCTGTGTGCTGAGTCCATTACACAACGTACTGTATTCTGAGTCCTTCAAAAGGTGTGGTGATCTAATGCATCCCAATGGGTCCTGCTATGTGCTGAACTCTTGCGAAGAGAGGTATGAGGTGAGTTTTTTGAGTGCTGTGTGCTGAGTCCTTTACACAGGGTGCTCTGTACTGTCCTTCAAATGGTGCTGTGTGCTGAGTGCTTCCACAGTGTGGTATGTGCTGAGTCCTTCAAAATTGTTCTATGTGCTGAGTTTTTCAAAAGGTGTTGTGCACTGGATGTTTTTTACAGGGTGCTTCATACTCAGCCCTTCAAAGGTGCTGTCTGGAGTCTTATAGGGTGCTATGTAATGAGTCCCTAGGAAAAATTGCTATCTGCTGAGTTTTTCAAAGCATGCCATGCACTGAGTCCTTTATACTGCAGGCTATGGACTCCCTCCTTCAAAGGGTGCTGTGTGCGGAGTATTCTACCCAGTATACTACATGCTGAGTCCTTCAAAGGGAGCTGTGTGCTGAGTCCTTTACACAGAGTGCTTTGTGCTGTTTTTGGAAGTGCACTGTGTGCTGAGTCATCCCAAAGGGTGCTATATTCTGAGTCCTTTAGAGGTAGTTATCCCCAACAATCACACAGACACAAACACAAACACAGATACACACATGTCCCCATGCACCTGCTTGGTGTGTGGAGTGAAGGGGAATGGAGGAGAGTCTCTTCCAGTGGTGGGGCTGAGGGGAGATTCAATCCCCTGGGCAGGTACTGGGGGGGGGGTGGAGAATGCTGAGCTGAGGTAAGGCTGCAATTGCCATGGTCTGGAGGCCTTAGGATCTAGTCAGGGCTGCAATTGTGGCCAGCGGTGGGGAGCGGGGCCCAGGGGAGGAGGGGGCAGGGCTCAGGGGCACACTTTGGTGGCAGCAATGGCTAGGGGCCCAAGGAAGCAGGGGCTTGTGCATCAGGGGGGCAAGGCCCAGGAGAGGGGCTGAGAGAGAGCAGAGAGAAGAGCGAGCAGGAGCACAAGTGAAGTAGGCCCTGAGAGGAGACTCGAGCTGGGACAGCTTCTTTACAGGTTTTGTTTTTGTTTTAGGGATTTTAGAAAAAAAAAAAAAAAACCTTGGCTCCAACCAGCCCAGTTCTTGGAATGAAAATGCCTCTAGGTCCCCCTCCCCATAACAACTTAACCCACCTCCATTGTTCTGTTAAAGACTCAGGGACTAAACAGGTAGCCAGAAATCAGGCTCATGCTGGCATGCTGGGGGCATCCCAAGTTTACTATAAACTCCACCTTTTTCACATGTTTATGTTAAACTCCACTAAACTCCTTTGTGTATGTTTACCTTAAGCTCTGCTTTACCTTGAATTCATGAGTCATTTAAACCAAAAGTGACAGGCTGGTTTAAACAGCCATTATGTGACAAAGTGTAACCTCACTGGCCACCTGCATGTGGTCTGGTATGACTGTGCAATCTTTTGGGTGTGTGAAAATCTCATTGGTTGCCTACTTGACCAGGCTTCACCTTGTGATTTTTGCATTTAAAAACCTAAGCAAGTGGGCTGCTAGGGGTTGCAGTATCATCTCCAAGCCTGTGCTGCGGCCCTGGCCTGTCAGTGTAGGAACCTTCTCAATAAAGTTGCTTCTTTAATAATAACTTTGTTGCGGTGGGCTCTGTCACTCCGGATGGCTAGTTGGGCTTGCCTGCCTGAGTAGGGGATCTTCTTACTACACAAGCACCAGTGTGTAAGGTCCATTCCTGGACTGTGAACAGACCTCACACAGTACCTGCGTTATCTAGGCAACTGGGACACCTGGAAGAGGTCACATCCACATCTGCTGAGGTCACATCTTAACCTGATGTGGCCACACCTTTCTCCCACCTGATCCCACTTCCCTTTACCTGGACACACCCTTCCCCGTATCCCTACCCTATATAAGGCCTAATCTGGGGCCAAACATCCCTCTTTTTCTTTTGCCAGCTGCGTGGAGTGCCAACCTTGCCTGGTCCCAGCAGGTCTACTGAATAAACCTACCCCTATCCTGAATACCACATGCGTGGTGCAGTTCTTACTCGGCTACCTCTTTTTAAAAAACCTAACACAGTGGAAACGGCTTCAGTGGCTGTCGGCTGCTCTGTCCATAGTGTGAGTCCTGGCCAGAAGTGCAGAGCATGTGGCGATGAGGCGGCTATTGCTACTGAGGTGGAGGCAGCAGCAGCTGCCTACACAGGGGAGGAGGAGCTGAGAAGGAGCAGAGGCTGTGCACAGCCCCGAAATGAGCCCGTAGACGCCCCTGCCCCCTCTCAGCAGCGCTGTTTTTCAAATATGGTGCTGCCGTCTCTGAACCACAGAGCCTCTTGCAGTCACCTGGCGGAGATGGCGCGCCCCTGGCATGCTTGTGGCCTTGACTTGGTCCCACCCCGGGTCCTCAGATGCCGGTTGCGCAACTGATCGCAGCCTACAGCTTCTTCCAGCAGCACACGTGAGTGGCTGCCCTGCGGGCCAGCAGCCCATGACCCCACCCCCTACCAACTCCCCACTCTACCCTCCCCCCATCCCAGCCGAACCAGAACACCACCTCTTGCTTCCCCTTACCCATCACGCATACACCTCCCCCATGCTCCACAGTCTGCCCTGGCTCTGCCACAAATGCACCCCAGGGGTGGGAGGTGGAGGTGGGTGTCCACCCGGGGATCCCACCCTCATCGCTACTGGCCAGTGTTCCAGGAAAAGGGAGCTTCAGAGTTAGGTGAGGAGGGGGCACCACATAGCCCCTAGCCTGGAGCAGTGGGAGCCATACAGCCTTGCATCTGCATCCTTTCTCTCCCTGGTGGGAACCTGGTGGCTTTAGTCAGAGGTGGCATGCAGCACCCACCACCTGCCTTCTTAGGTCTTTTCCTTTTTGCTGGGGAGGGAGGTGTTGGATAAAGAAGATAGCCCCCCCCCCTTGCTGTGTGAGCTCTTTTCTTCTGTGCTCAGTCACCCTTTCACCTGAGGACATTCCCAGAAGAGCCCACTAGAGAGGTGAGGGAATTGGGGTCAGATAGAAGGTGGGTATTTGGAAGAAAAATACACCCCCTCTGACACATATACAACCAGCCTGTACCCCCAACTCCAGCTGTCAACAGTTCTGACTGGGTGATCACATTTCCTAGTTCTGCCAGCTTCTACTAGTGCTCCCAGTCCATCTGGTCTCCTTGTCCTCCCCAAGAATCTACCAAGTCGCCCAGAAGTATGTAGGCTGGAAGTAGGGAGTCCATCCATGTATATAGCCTTTAGGACCTCATCAAAGTCCCAAACAACGCCCCCACCCCAGGTCAGACACCTCTCTGGAGGCACCATGACCCCGTGCTTTGTTTTCTGTCCAGGCTCTGAGGAGCCACATGTCTTGGGACTCGTTCACCCAGAGTCCTAGGCTAGGTTTTGGTGAATGGGGAGTCAAGGCTGGTTGTTCCCAAGGGTCTGGCCCTGGAGAAAGGGGGAGGCAGGGTAGTTCTACATTATTAGAGCATTGTTCAACTTGGGTGGTTGCCCCTGGTTCTGACAAGGGAACCCCCATGCTTGAGCTGGTACATTGCCTAGATGAGAAACCAACAAATTCAGGAGAGGCACTGCACTGAGTCTGTGTGTTTAGGTGTGTATGAGAGTGAGAGAGAGAGAGAGAGAGAGAGAGAGAGAGAGAGAGAGAGAGAGAGAGAGAGAGAGAGAGAGAGAGAGAGAGAGAGAGAGAGAGACCATCTTTCTCATTGTACAGTCAGCATTTCTAAAAAGAGCACAAGCATTTTTTTGGGGGGGGTCCGGTTGTGGGGTTTGAACTCTGGGCCTGTGTGCTGTCCCTCAGCTCTTCAGCTCAAGGCTAGCACTCTACCACTTGAGCCACAGCACCACTTCCGGCTTTTATCTTTTATCTTATGTGGTGCTGAGGAATGGAACCCAGGGCCTTGTGCATGAAAGGAATGCGCTCTAACACTGAGCCACCTTCCTAGCCTGAGCAAAAGCATTTTATTTTTGTGCATGTGTGTATTTGTTGTTCTTTTTTCATTAATGCCCAGTATGAGCACAGCCACAATTTTTGTTTTCTCTTTCACCATTTCATGTCTTCTTTAGAGAAGGTTTCATTAGATGTTCCTTCCCACCACATTCGTCCCCTTTCCTGCAGCCCACAGTAACTGCTGGGCCTGCGTGGGTCTCTCCTAGGAGGCCTGTGTGAACCACAGACCAGAGTGGACACCTGCCCTTCTGTCTTTAGCCAGAAGGCTCATGAGGCTACTGTGACCACAGCTGCATTCTTCCAGCCAGACAGTCTGCTCTCACGTGTATAGTTGGAGCTAATTCAAAGTTGGGAATATGTCTGCTAAACATAATTAGGGAACGAGATAGGGGGTGTAGGGCAGGGGCTGTGAATCTAGGAGGGTCTGGGAAGTGATGAATGGTGTGAAATGGCAGATGGTTCACCACGACCGAGGATGAGAGGGGAATCTTACCCAGGGCATTGATGGTGTCCAAGGGCATCTTAGCAGGGGGCTCCAGGTCCCCAATGTTGCCATGGATTTCCTCCCAGGGCAGTGCACTGGTGGGCAGTCCTCCCTGGAGTCCTGCAGACTCCAATCTGTGTCCCTCCTGGGCTGTTTCCAGCTAGGCAATGGTAGGCAAGTGTGTTCCCCCTGCTGGAGCCTGCTTGGGATCAGGACATGGCAGTTCGCTAAGGCTCTCTGAATGCCATTTCTGTAACCTGCTGAAGGCTGTCTGGAAGGAAAAGGGGACTACTGATTTTGGAACCCATTAAGTTTAATAGGGAAAAGTGAAATGCCAGCTTTTCCAGGGTTATTTTTTTGAAGCTGGCATTTCTACTAACGCCTGGGATTCTGGGTCAAATTAGATGGACCATTTAAGCCACCAAAAGATGAGTTTGTTTGTTTTTTTTGTCAGTCATGGGGCTTGAACTCTGGGCCTGGACGCTGTCCCTTAGCTCTTCAGCTCAAGGCGAGCTCTCTATAACTTGAGCTACAGCGCCACTTCTGCTTTTCTGGTGGTTTATTGGAGATAGGAGTCTCACAGTCTCTCCTGCCCGGGCTGGCTTTGAACCGCGATCCTCAGATCTCAGCCTTCTGAGTAGCTAGGATTACAGGCGTGAGCCACCATTGCCTGGCGAAAATAATGAGTTTCAAACCGGCACAGGCAGAGTTCCCAAACCAGAAGGTTTCCTGCTACGAATGTCGTGCCTTGACTGCCTTTCTCCAGCAGCTGCTGATTCTCCACCGGCTCTCTCTAGGCTGACCACCACAGTTGAGGATGTCTTGGGGAGCAGAGATTGTGACCTCGCCATCTGCAGCCTGTCAGCTGTGAGCAGAGACAATTCCCAGCACTTGCACTGGAATCTGTGAGATTCAGAGACCTGGGATGCCTCAAGGATCCTTTCTCTGCAACATGAAACTTGGGGGCCAGATATAGTGGACCATACTGTCTGCCCCAGGGAGTGGAGAGGAGGCCCCTTGAGCCTGGCATTCACCTCACAGCAACCATGTTCACACCTGAGTGGGGAATGGAGTGCCACAGAACTGGTAAGTGGCTGGACAGAGATCTTTGAGAAGATAGACATCCCAGAGGCCCTGGAGTCCAGTGAAGACCTCATGGCTCACGTCCTTGAAACCAAAACAGTTAAGTCCAGTGGCACCAGGAGGGTGGGAAGAGGAGGAGGGAGAACTGTTGGAGAGGTACATCAGGCTTTGCCCCCACCCTGGATGCTTACCTGAATTAGATGGGACTTTTCTGTAGTATTGTCATAGACAGATGCTCATTTATTTATCCAACAAACCATTACAGTGTGTGTCAAGCCCAGGGGGACGGGGGCGGGTCATACACGATGAAAGGTTCCAGTGCTGGTTCCACAGCACATGAAGAAATCTTGGTTTGAGTTGGATACCATTGCTTCATACCTGTCATCCTAGCTAAAGAAAGCGTATAACACTCTTATCTCCAACTAACTACCAAAAAGGAAATGCCAGAAGTGGATGAGTGGCTCAAGCCATAGACTGTTAGCCTTGAGTAAAAAGGCTCAGGGACAGCACCCAGTCTCTGATTTTAAGGCCCAGGAGTGACACAAAGAGAGGACAGAGAAAGACAAGAGGGAAGGATGGAGGGAGAAAAGAAGGAAAGGAAGGAAGAAGGAATCATGCAGGCCTTGGTTTGGAGTTCCGGGATCAAGGGAGCCAACCATTCACAATCTCTGTGGGGACAGTTTCAGAGCCTGAAGCCAGTATGTAGGAGCAAGCCACAGTCCCCTAGGCAACTTCACGACATCCAAGATCTGAGTTGTTTGCTTACTGCAGAGGGAAACAGCCTGGTGTAGACCCTAGGGCTCAGGGTGTGTCACCCAGTTACAATCTCCCCTAGCTCACTGAGTTTTTTTTTGGTCAGATAAGAAGAAAGTGTCCAAAAGCTAGGGAGGATAGGGAGAGGGAGTGTCCAGAGGGGGGTGGCAAGAGATAACCAGGAAGATGAAGAGGGAGGATGATCCCAGATCAGGTGTGCCAGGCCATTGAAGCCATGACCTCACCTGACAACCTAGACCATCAGTGATAGAGCCTTCAACCCAGCCACATCCCTATTAAAAGTCCTAGCACTCTGGGTTCACCCTTGACGACCTCACTGTCGCCCACTGCAGGATGCCTGTGCAGTACATCCTTGGGGACTGGGACTTTTGCTGGCTCAATCTGAAGATGACACCCCCAGTGTTCATTCCTCAACCACAGACAGAGGAAACCAGGCCACTGGCACAGGACAGCCAGGGAATGAGGGAAAGAGTCAGACACATGTTGCTCTAAGACTTCCTCTAGGGGACTCTAGGGCCCCGTGAATGCCATTCTCAGAGTTAGAGTTGGGTCTCCTTGCTGGCTCAGCCTTTAGTCTAGATGGAAGATGTGGGATTTAGAGAGGGCGGACTGAAGGTCGAGGCTGGTGAAAACACCAGAGGCACTGGGCTCTGAGCTGCATTGTTTCTTTGAGGATACTCACAACCCAGGATCATTCCTGAGGTGGATCAGCCCTTTTCTCCTCCTGAGATAGAGGCACCTAGAGCCCGCCAGTCTGCATCCCTTGGCTGAGAATTCATTCATTCCAATATCCTTTGGTTTGATAACTGGATCTCACCTGACTGCCCAGTGTCAAGGCAGGACAGTGAGAGATCTTGAGTCCTTGATGAGGTCACGGGTTTCTCAGTATTAGATTGTACTTGAATGTCCTGACTTGGTGCATGGTCAGTCCCATCTAAGACTGCCATGACCTAGGACATAGAATTTAGAGACTCAGAGCACAATGGGGTCTATTCTGTGAGTCTTGAGTATTATGTGTGAGCTTTGAGCTCCGGTGTGCTTACCTGCTTCCCTTTCTTGGGTGGATTTATGCTAGAAAAATTTTAAAACTAGGGCCTGGGTCCCATTCCTTGTTTTATGCTCAAAGCTAGCACTCTACCATTTGAGCCACAGCTCCACTTGCAACGTTTTTGGGTGTTTAATTGGAGATAAGAGGGTGGCATTCAACTGCAGTCCTCAGATCTCAGTCTCCTGAAGGGATAGGATGACAGGCATAGAAAAGCATCTTTGGCTGGGTGCCAGTAGCTCATGGCTGTCATCCTAAGTACTCAGGAGCTGAATCTTAGGATCACGGGTGCTATCCAGCTTGGGCAGGAAAGACCTTCAGACTCTTCTCTCCAATAAAGCACCAGAAATGCAGAAGTGGTGCTGTGGCTCAAGTAGTAGAGCACTGGACTTGAGCTGAAGAGCTCAGGGATAGAACCCAGGCCCAGAGTTCAAGCCCCACAAACAACAAAAAAAAGAAAGTAAAACATCTTTGTCTGCAAAGGACGGTGGAGATGTGTTTGTGTGTATGTGTGTGAGAGGTGTGGGGGTGGGTAGACATTTATCGCGCAGCTCTGTCATCATATTAGATGGATTGTCCCAAACTCTTAGTTCATGGCAGCCAATTCTTGACCACAGGTGAAGCTCTGGGTTGGATGTCAACCATCGGACCTCAGTCTCCTCATAGGACAGTTGTGAGTAAATAAGGGACTAATACAGAGGGATCTCTGGAGCAGGGCCAGGAACAGAGGGAGCAGGTGTCAGATACAGTTCTCAACAATTCTGTGAGCATATGACAGGAAGTTGCCGGGAAAGGGCTCAGATGGGGTCTGTTATAAATCCTGCAACAGGTGTGGGATCATGAAACAAAATGTTGCTGTCTTTCATCATTACCCTATCACCATGAAGAAGGGATCCTTCACTCTATTCATTTTTCCAGCCAGGTGACCTATTCATGATCGCCAGCTGACAGGAATCTTGGCCTGATTTCTCTGCCATGCTTCCTATGACAGTGGTTGTTATTCAGTCCACTTCTTGTGGTGGGAAGTCCACTTCTTGTCTTTTGTGGGGCTTGAATTCTGGATCCGGATGCTGTCCCTGAGCTCATCAGATCAGGGCTAGCACTCTACCACATGAGCCACAGAATCACTTACCATTTTCTGTTAGTTCTTTGAGGATAAGAGTCTCACAGATATTCCTCCTGAGCCAGCGATGAACCAAGATCTTCACATCTCAGCCTCCTGTGTAGGTAGGATTATAGGTATGAGCCATCAGCATCTGCCTTAAGTGTAATTCTGGCCCTCTGTCTCTGTCTCTGTCTCTGTCTCTGTCTCTGTCTCTGTCTCTGTCTCTGTCTCTGTCTCTCTCTCTTTCTCTGTCTCTCTGTCTCTCTGTCTCTCTGTCTCTCTGTCTCTCTGTCTCTGTCTCTGTCTCTGTCTCTGTCTCTCTGTCTCTCTGTCTCTGTCTCTGTCTCTGTCTCTGTCTCTGTCTCTCTCTCTCTCTCTCTCTCTCTCTCTCTCTCTCTCTCTCTCTCTCTCTCTCTCTGTCTCTGTCTCTCAGGAATTGGTAGAATGAGTGTTGGAGGAGGTGGCCCAGCATCCCCATGTGGCTGGAACCCAA
Organism: Dipodomys merriami; assembly: GCF_024711535.1. NCBI lineage: Eukaryota > Metazoa > Chordata > Mammalia > Rodentia > Heteromyidae > Dipodomys > Dipodomys merriami. Next base: position 12,836 of record NW_027204405.1, on the reverse strand, counting down.
GGTGGCCCTCTCATTCTGGAGGTTGGCTGTGGGTCAGGAGCTGTTTTGCTCAGCCTGTTGAAGCAGCTTCATGAGGTAAGCCCCTCTGTACCCTGGCTAGACCATGACGGTTATTCATTGTCCATCTCATGAGTCCTTCCCCACATCCCTCAGCTACACCGTTGAAGGAAAGTGGATGAGAAGGTGTCACCTTGTCCCCCTGCCCAGCACAATCCAGGGCCTCTGACCTATACCCCCACCTATCTGACAAGACCCTGGCTATAAGACAATAAAAACACTCCAAGTGTACTACCCTTTGCTCGGGAGTGTTGTTTCGGTTAGCGGGCGGAGTACAGAGGAAAGACCCCAGACCTGATTGCTCCCGGGGGGACATTTGTTCTCGTGACAGAGCCAAGTCATTGCTGTTGATAAGGACGAAGCCTCCATCAGACTGACCCAGAACAATGCCCAAAGATAGGTAGGCTATTGAAGTATCAAACCCACTCATATCTGCTTCCTAATCCCAGCAAGGAGGTATAGTGTGGGTGGCCCGCCCCTGGGCCTAAGGGATTATAATTGGATGGTGGCAGTCAGGAGCTCATGGCTCCCACCCATCATCCTGGCTCTTTGGGAGGCTGAGGTCTGATGGTTGTGGCTCAGAGTAACCCGGGCAGGAAAGTGCGTGAGAATCTTATCTCCCATAAACCACCTAGCTCCCCAAAACCACACACAAAAAAGCCAGATGTAGTGATGAGACTCAAGTGGTAGAGCCTCAGCCTTGAACAAAAGAAGCTAAGGGATAACACCCAGGCCCTGAATCCCAGCCCTAGGACTAACACAACAATGAAATAAATGAACAGTGTCCACCTTTTATCTGACTTCCAAGAAAGATGTATTCAGTTTTCTCGCTGGTACATGTAGCCAAAGTTAAGGGGCTCCCTTTGATGTTCCCCTAACCGTCTCCTTCTCTCCTTTATCTGTCCAGGCTTTATCTATTGCAGGACAGAATTCAGATCATCCCCCTGGATGTGACCTTAGGTACCCTCCCCCATCCACCTCCCTTGGGGTCAGGATCCTGGATGCATTCCCTGCTGGGAGGATGAGGCACCACAGAGATGAGGGTAGGTATCCTCAACACTCACCCACATACACACACACAAACACCCCTAATCCAAATCAGACTAGCCTTTTCCAAAGACACTTTATCTCCTTGGATTAACTGACCTAGGGGAGGAATTTGATCCCCCTGTAATGATTATTTTAACTTGGGCTTGCTAGTTGACAGGAGATAAACAGAAGCAAAAAAATCCAAAAAGCCTTTGGTGCCCATCACCTGGGGCTCATGCCTGTCATCCTGGCTACTCAAGAGGCTGAGATCTGAGGATCATAGTTTGAAGCCAGCCATAAGCTGGAAAGCCCATGAAACTCTACTCTCCATAGAACAACCAAAATGCCAGAAGTGGAGCTGTGGCTCAAGTGGTAGAGCACCAGCCCTGAGCAATAAAACTCAGAAAGACGGCTCCCAGATCCTCAGTTCAAGCCCACACAAAGAAATGGCCCTGTCATGTTGCCCACAGATTGCATAGGCCTCGAGCCCCATCTCACGGAGTGTGATACAACACCTGCCCCTGGGTGGTGTATCAGGACCTTCACAAATCCGGTGGTGGAATCCATGCCTTCCCCTTCGTGCATTCTCAACCCACACTGGCTGGAAGTCAGAGCCTGATAAGACTGGCAGCCTGCACAGCGGAGAGGCTCCAGCTTTTCCAAGGTGATCAGAAAGGGCTTCTTGGAGACAGCACTTGAAAAGGAGGTCTTGCTTAACAAGGAGGATCTGAAAGAAGCGCAGAGAGCAAAGGTGCTACAGATGATGGGCAACATAGCAGAGCATGTTCATTTCCAGCCAGGGCTGCTGGTGAGAGACTTGGTATAGATGCGCGAGACTGTCCCAAACAGGCCTGAAGGGTCACAGAAGAACAGCTATCTAGGGCTGGGATTTTGTCTTAGAGGTGGAGGGATCACCTAGCACATAGGAAAGCATGGGTTCGATTCCTAGGTCCTGCATACACAGAAAAATCTGGAAGTGGCACGGTGGCTCAGGTGAAAGAGCACTCCGCTGGAGACAAAACAAGTCAGGGACAGTGCCGGGCCATGAGGTCAGGCCCCAGGGCTGTAACCATAAAACAGTTCTCCCAGTGCTCACAGTGACCTTTGTGGCAGGTGGATGGCTATGCCGTGAAGCTCTTAGTAGATCCACCCATGCTTTGTGTCTCCTCTGACAGAGAGAAGCTGGACAGTCCTTCTTACCTGGGCACCCCTGGGCCCGCTTGTCAGCAACCCTCCCAATGTCTTCCACCAGGACATGAAGCAGCTGGCCCCAGAAGTCCTCAGGTATCGGTTGGGTGGGGCACGGGGACATAGGGCATGCCCCAGAACTCCTTGTGGGTCTGATCTGCCCAGGAAGACCAGGAAATCTGGAGGAGGCAGATGGGAGCATAGAGGGGGTTAGTGATGTGGAGGGGGCCCTTTAATCCCCATGGCTCCACCCAGATTCTAGCATCCCTTTTCTGTCCCTGAGGGAGGTAGAGGCGTGTCTAGGTGGTAGTGTCTAGAGAAGGACTAGGTGGAAATTCTGCAGGACTAAATACCTTAAGCCATGAGCCAGTGGCTCACACTTGTCATACCACACCTGTCATCCTGGCCACTCGGGAGGTTGAGATCCACAGGATCTCATTTCCAGCCTAGGCAGGAAATTTCCTCCAGAGCCTCATGTCCAATCTCCAAGCGGAAGTGGCACTGTGGCTCAAGTGGTAGAGCACTGGCCTTGAGGAAAATTAGACATCAGGGACAGTACCCAAGCCCTGCATTCAAGCCCCTCAACCAAAAAACAAAAACCAAAACCAAAACAAAAAAACCTAACAAGAAACACACTCCTTCCTTGCTTGCAAGAGATGGTGAAGTAGTAGGGTTGCTGTGGTTGTGAGACCAGATGCTGACCTCACAGTACAGACATTTCTAATAAGTCCCCAGATTTACCCCAGTGTGAAGCCATAGGGTGGGTGGTGCCTTACCAAGAACTCCAGAGGTCATGGCCTGTGGTAGGCAGGGAGTGGGTGAATGGGAGCAGGGGTGGAATGGTAGTGTCAATTATATGCTCTCCATCTGTGGAAGAATGGTTTTGGATGCTGGTGACCAAGTCTGAAGTGCAGGGTTAAATGTGTTTTCTGTTTTGATGAGTTGGGTTTTCCCTTGGTATAAGAAGGTGGCTGCAGAGGAGGCGACAATGCTTGATAAGAAATGTACTCCTTATCTTGCCCATGTAAGTGTAACCCTTCAGTACAGTATTTTCACAATAAAAAAAGAAAGAAAGAAAAGAGCTGAAGAAAAAAAAAAGACGGGTGTATCCGGGCACTGCCAGTGGTTCATAACTGTCATCCTAGCTACTCAGGAGGCTGAGATCTGAGGATCACCGTTCAAAGCCAGGTTGGGCAGGAAAGTCTGTGAGACTTTATCTCCAATGAACCACCAGAAAATTGGATGTGGTGCTGTGGCTCCAGTAGTAGTGTGCACACTTTCATCTGAAGAGCTGAGGGTCTGCTGGCTGACCCAAAGTTCAAACCCCATAACCTACAACCAAACAAAAGATAGCTGAATTTTCTGCATAACAGTGTGTACAGTAGAAATGCCATGATGTGTTGTGAACCACTGCAGACATGTGAGAGGCTCTGAGTTTTGTCTACATTGGCTCTGATGATGGTAGTGCCATCATATCTGGAGTGGAATATTCAGGGTTCTCAGGGACTGCTGAGGCTTTGGGCTACCACTGTATATGTCTGTTTGTTTGTGTATCTTTTGTCTGTGTGTATCTGTGTCTCTGTGTTTGGATGTAGAAGACCCGGGCCTTGAACTCAGGGCCTAGGTGAAGTTCCTATGCTTCTGTGCTCAAAGCTAGAGCTCTAACACTTGAGCTGCAGCTCCATTACTAGCTATTTGGGGGTTCATTGGAGATAAGAGCCTCACAGACATTTCTGTGCTGGCTGGCTTTGACCTCAGCCTCCTGAGTAGCTAGGATGACAGGTGTGAGACACCAGTGCCATATTTGTGTGTGTGTGTTTTCCTCATCTCTCTGTCCCCTTCCTGGGTGCCTGTCTGCCTCTTTCTGACCTCAGATGGTGCCCCTCCTCCACACCGACCTTGCCTTTAGCCTCCTATCAGGGTCTACAATGAGTCCTAAATTACCAGAGCCCTGAGTTCAAGCTTTTCTTTGGGGCGGGGCCCAAGTCCAGCTGTCCAAATCTTTGGCCGCCTGCAGGGGATTCTGGGTCAGCCGGGCAGCTGCAATAAAGTCTTGCCTGTCTCTGGGTGGGGAACTCAGACATGGGATGTCCTTCCCGTTTCCTCAGCTAGACCTCTGGCTGCATGTCCCTCTCAGAAGGCTGGCAGTGAGTGGGGGAAGGAGGTTGCCGATGACTCTCACCAACTCCAGCTTGATAATGGACTGAAGGCCGCCCAAGCAAGGAGGATTCCGGGCTACTTTGGAGGTGACGCCAAGGTGGCTTGGAAGTGTCTGTTGGTGTATAGGAAATGTCAACATAGTTTATCTCAGGCAAGTCTATTTTCCAGCCCCAGCTGGCCCTCTAAAATCCTTCTAGAGAATTCTAGATGCCCAGAATACAGAGGCACAGACTTTAGATTCCAGAGCCAGGGAATTGGGGGAGGAGAGACTGGTATGGCCAATACTTCAATGTTCTGGGGCATTAGCCTTGACCTGGGTATGCTCCCCTTGTGTACGTTCACGTCTTAACCCAGAGCTGGCCAGAAACAGGCCACTTGTGGTGGTGCTGTGGAAGTGGCAGGAGTGGAAGTGAGATCTAGGATCATCAACATCTGGATTTATGGCGTGAGGAGGGATGGGAGGGCAAAAGGTCTCTTTAAAAACAACTTTAGAGCTGGAACTCAGGCCCTAGGCACCGAGCTTCCTTTGCTCAAATCTAACACTCTACCACTTGAACCACAGCTCACCTTTCATCTTTTTTAGTAGTTTCATGGAGATAAGAGTCTCACGAACTTTCCTGCCTGAGCTCCCTTCAAGCTGCCATCTTAATAGCTCAGCCTCTTGAGTAGCTAGGATTGCTGGTATGAGCCACTGGCACCTGTTAATGATGTTAGTGTGTGTGTGTGTGTGTGTGTGTGTGTGTGTGTGTATTTGTGTGTGTGTGTGTGTTTGTGTGTGTGTACCATGGCTTGTACTCACAGCCTAGGTGGTATCCTTTAGCTTGTTTGCACAAGGCTCATGCTCTACCACTTGAACTACAGTAGCTCTGCTTCCTAGCTTTTTGGTGATTCATTGGAGATAAGAGTCTGCCCACCCAGGCTAGCTTTGAATCTTGCTTGATCCTCATGTGTCAGCCTTGAGTAGCTAGGATTATAGGCATGAGCCACTGGCATCCAGCTGCAAGGATGTCTCTTCATACTGTCTTCTGTTCTAACAGCTGTCTCCTTGCTCTGGCCTAGATCTCTGATCTCCACATCAGCTCCCAGCAGCCCTTGACTGTGTGGAGAACATAAAGCTCAAACCTGTCAAGCATCCAATTTCTATGTCCTCAGGGGAGGGTAGGATTCCTCTGAAGCCTGGAGGAGTAGGGGGAGGGGAAGAAAGGTTAGCTGTAGCTGGGTGCTAGGCTGGGAGAGCGGTACACTGTCTTAGCCAAGAAGGAAAGTGTGGCTAGATGTTAATATCTCATGCTCTCATATTCCTAGCTCCTCAGGAGGCTGAGATCTAAGGATTGGCATTCAGAGGCAGCCTAGCTCACCTTTTCTTTTCTTTTTTTTCTTTTTTTTTTAGTATCAGTGGGATCTTTTTTTCTGTGTGAAAATTCTGTACAGAGGGCTTACAATTACATGGGCAAGATAATGAGTAAATTTCTTATCACCAGCTAAATTTTCTAAAGTGTGTGAGACTCTCCTTTCCCAATAACCACCTGAAAGCTGGAAGAAAAGCTGTGGCTCAAGTGGTAGAGTTGCTAGCCTTGAATGAAAAAAGTGAGGGACAGAGCTCAGGTCCTGAGTTCAAGCCCTAGTACCAAGATGTGCCCATGGACACACACACACACACACACACACACACACTCACACACACTCACACACACAGAGGAAGGTAGCAATGATGAGCTGAGCTAGAACTGGGGGCAGTCCAGAGGCATAGTCATAGTAAACTCTTGACACATAAGTTATTTCTCCCCAACTCCTTCTTGGGCTGAGGTGTCTGGGCCATGACTGTAAGTCCCATGGAACCTGCACCTCCATCCATGCATAGGGTACAGGACCAAGGGAAGAACACGATAGATGCTGGTTTATACTCAGTACATGATTGCAGACCTTCATCTGCCACTTAACACTGGTGACCAAAGCAGGGATCTGAGCCCTGGGACTCGGGATAGCCACTACTACAAGCAGCAGGTAGTCAGCTGTGGATTCCTGAGCCTATAAGTCTTTCATGAGCCCAACTCAACACCCACCCAAGGTGTGCCTGACAAATTTGCCCCCATGAGTAGGCATTACCTGCTGTGCCATCTTGCAGCTCTTGCCCCTCCTGACTCAGAAACTTGGTCTAAAATATTGAATTACTGCTCAGATCCACACTGCACCCATGACAGATGGCATTCTGATGACCTGGCTGATGACTTCCAGGCCCCAAGGCTAGAACCTTCTCTGATACTTTGGCCCACTCTGTAGGCAAAGGCTCCCAAAGAGGCTGCTTTCAAGACTTGTAGGACACCTAGATATTGGGAGACCCTTAGTGGTCCACTGGAAATTACTCTACCTAGAGCCACAGAGTGAGGTTCAAGCAGGTCTGGTGGGCCTTGAACTCTGGGACTGGGAACTGTCCCTTCAGCTCTTCAGCTTACCACTTGAGCCACAGTACCACTTCCAGTTTTCCTGTGGTTCATTGGATATCAGAGTCTCTTGGACTTTCCTGCCCAGGCTGGCTTTGAACCATGATCCTCAGATCTCAGTCTCCTGAGGAGCTAGGAGGATAAGCATGAGCCAGCAGCACCCAACTAATTTGGACTTTCACCACAGTGGACTAGGAACTCCTGAAAGCTTTTCTTTATTTTTTATGTGCCAGTACTGGGGCTGGAAATTAGGGTCTGGGCTCTGTTCTCTAATTTTTGCCTCAAGGCTGACACTCTACCACTTGAGCCACAGTTCCATTTCTGGCTTTTGGTAGTCCATCGGCAAGAAGAGTCTCACTAACTTTCCTGACCTGAGCTGGCTTTGACCCAAGACTTCTGATCTCAGTCATTCATTTGAGTAGCTAGGATTTGCAGGTGTCGAGCCACCACTGGCATTGGGCTAGAAGCTTTACTTAAGCAAGTGTTCTTCCCTGCATTTGCCCTGACTCCTCCATGTAAAGGAGGCCTGAGGGTCAGGAGCTGTGAAAAATAGTCTTCCAGCCACAGGAAATGGCTGGGGTCCATGATGAAAAGCCAAGCTCATATTCCCCTGGGCACCATTCTGGGACCTCTAGCCTCTGCCTTCCCTGTGACTCAAGTACAAACCTTGACCCAGCCTTGTATGTCCTGCCAGATATGTCAGAAGCCACAGAACTTTCATTCCACCCACACCACCTATTCTACACCACACATCAGGGAACTTTGTGCATTGTTGTACCTTCTGCCTGCGGCTCTCTATCTTGTTCCACATCTTAGAACTCCACTGGAATTTTGGCACTGGTTATATCACCTCCAGGAGCAAATCTTTCCTTCCCTTCTCTCTCTTTTTTTTAAATATTGATTTGCTAGAGATGGAACTTGTGCAGGGGGCTGGCAAATGCTCTGGCTTGGTGTGTGTGTGTGTGTGTGTGTGTGTGTGTGTGTGTGTGTGTGTTTGTGTGTTTGTGTGTTTGTGTGTTTGTGCCAGCACATCATCTTAAATATACTTGGAACTCAAGAAGTTAAATCCCCCAACAACAAATCCTGAAAGAAACAATTCCCCAACAAATAAGTGGGCAAAAGACTTAAAGAGAATCTTCTCTGAAGAGTAAAGAAGGATGGCCAATAGACACATGAAGAGATGCTCAAGCTCCCTACCCATAAAAGAAATGCAAATCAAAACAACATTGAGATACCACCTCACCCAGTTAGAATGGGTAGAATCAAGAACTGTAATAACAACAGATGCTGGAGGGGATGTGGACAGAAGGGAACCTTACTGCATTGTTGGTGGGAGTGTAAATTTGTTCAACCACTTTGGAAAGTACTATGGAGGTTCCTCAAAAGACTCCACATAGAGCCCCCCTATAACTCAGCAATCCCATTTTTGGGCATTTACCCAAATGTTTACAAACAAGACCACACTAAAGCTACCAGCACGACTATGTTTATTGTAGCACTATTTACTATAGCTAAGATATGGAACCAACCCAGATGCCCCTCAGTAGATGAATGGTTCAAGAAAATGTGGTATATATACACAATGGAATTCTATGCCTCCATCAGAATGAATGACATTGCCACATTTATTCGAAGTGGAAAGTCTTGGAAAAACTTATATTATGTGAAGTAAGCCAGGTCCAAAGAAACATAGGTCCCATGGTTTCCCTTATTTGCAATATCTAGTATATGTCTGAGTCAAGCAGAAAAGGTCAGTTAAGGTGAAGTTAGCGAAATGAACCCTAAGATATGTGCTCAAATGTTTTATTCTTTCTTGTGATTGTTTCTAACACATTTATAAGACTATTTCTTTGTTGCTTTGAATGACCCTCCCCCACAGTATAACCCATGCTTTCACTGTATTTGATGTCAGTATAATTTGTGGAGGGGAAGGGGAAAAACAATTCATTTAAATAGGGATACATGTGGACCCATTGCAACAATGAGGTGTACAAGTCATTTTGTCAATAACGAACTTCACAACTTTGGTGCAGGGTGGCAGGGGTGAGTGGGGAGGATTGGGTGGGGGCGGAGGGGAGGATGGGAAGGGATGGGAAGGGGAAACAAAGGAGGAGGCTACAATGCTTGATAAGAAATGTACTCATTATCTTGCCCATGTAATTGTAACCCCTCTGTACAATATATTCACAATAAAAAAAGGAAAACAAGCCCTGCACTGGTGGCTCATGCGTGTAATCCTAGCTACTCAGGAGACTGAGATCTGAGGATCTCGGTTCAAAGCCAACCCGGGCAGGAGAGACCGTGACACTCCTATCTCCAATAAACCACCAGAAAACCGGAAGTGGCGCTGTAGCTCAAGTGGTAGAGCGCTCTCGTTGAGCTGAAGAGCTGAGGGAGAGCTCCCAGGCCCAAAGTTCAAGCCCCACGACCGACCAAAAAAAAAAAAGGGAAAATAAATGAATAAAACAAAAATGCAATAAATAACTACAACAAACAGGACATGGACTCAACATTTATACGAAAGTACAAATCATACCTTTACAATGTATATAAATAGAAGGTTTCCAGGGCTGGGACTTGAATTCAGGCCTAGGGACCAGCCTTATTTTCTTGACTTCAAGCATGGTGAGCTTCCCCTTCATCCACCGTGCTTCAGTTACCAGGCCTTAAGTTCAAATTCAAAGGTAGGAGAAAAGGCGTGAATTGCAAGCCAGGGACCCTTTTTTTTTTTTTTTTTTGCCAAGCACTTTCTTGAACTCAGGTCATGGCAACAGTGCCTCAGCTTTCATCACCATAGGCTGGGGTGCAGCCGCTGAAAACACAGCCTATCCTGGGATCCTAGAACTTCAGGCCTTGTGCGGGGGGGGGGGGGAGAATGCACAGAAAAAAAGTGGTGTGATGGCGTTTTTACATTTTCTTCCTTTGCACTATGGCCATCTGGGTCTGAGTGATCTGACTCCAAAGGATACTTCACCTTGCATTGATGAAGGCTTGCAGGCTACTGAAGAAGCCATAATCCCGAACAATGATTAGCCAGGCACCAGTGGCTCTCAGCAGTCCTCCTTGATACTTAAAAGGCTGTGATAGGAGGATCATGGTCAAAGTCACCCTAGGAAGTAAAATCCTTAAGACCCCTGTCCAACCTCAATGCCAACAATGCAAAAGTAGAGCTGTGTGGCTCCAGTGGTAGAGGGCTAATCTTGAGCAAGAACAGCTCATGGACTGTGCTCAGATCCTGAGTTCAAGGTCCAGGTTTGGCAACAAACAGACATACACAACAATCTGTGCAGCCATCTGGCTAAAGCAGGTCTCCCTCTTGTCCCCAAATGGATTGTACAGAGTTTCCTGGTGAAGGGGCTGCTGTCATCTTGACTCTGTCCATTCTGTCTGCATCACAGGATTCCAGGCACACCCCCATTCTTTCATGGTTCTTTTTGCCCAATGGGATACAAGAATAGTGGCCACGCCCACATTCCATGCTTCCCAGTTACACCTGGATTCCCTCTGTTGGTTGACACCAGCAGTTGAGGAAGGTAGAGGTGGCTGAGTGGTGAGCAAGAGACTCCAGGTGACTTTGAGGTAGAGTAGGAAATGATGTCCTAGTCGGTGAGTGGGAGAATAGAGGATTTCCTAGAGCCTGGGAATGTGGCCAGCCCAACTTTCCCGTCCCATTGCTCAGATGTCTGAAACAATAAGAATCAATGAGAGAACTGTGGGCAAGAAACTGCCACAAGAACACCAGCAGTATCCTCCCGACAGACCTGAAACATTCAAGAAAACAAAGAACACGAAAAAGGGAGGGATCCCCAAGATAAACACCACTGGGGACCCAGATTGAATGGAGAGTCCGGCCAAAGGTGATGTCGACCATGGGCCTACCCTGCCTTTGGACACAGTCACAGCCACCAGGGTCCAGAGTGTCAAGGGTCCCAATACCACCAAGGATCCACAGAGGTGCTACCTGCATGTGGTGCCCACCCTGGACCACAGAAAAGAAGAAACCAGGCACTCTTTGCCAAGATCCTACCACTGAAGCTGGGAAAGACAGACCCGCAGGGTCAATGGGAGTAAGAGAGGGAGAAGATAGCCCAGATACATGCAGCAACAAAAATGGAGGTATAGATCCAAAAGGTACCCATACAGCGGTTGGTTTCAGCAGAAAGCGATTTACAATGTGCACTGGCCCAAGTGCAGCAGACCAATGATGACAGAGAAAGGAAGCATGAAGCTCTCACCAGCTGCCTACAAGCTACAGAGTGGCGTTTGGCAGAGCTGGAGATAGTTGCTTCTCTGGTCACTGCTGCAAAGGAGCAGACCAAAATGTTCCTCAAACAGCTGAATGATGTGATCCTTCAGCTCGAGGAAAATACCAGAAACTCTGATGACCTGGAGCAAGTGAACACAGAGTTGCAGGAGAAGGTGGACGTGCTGTAGATACAGAGGAGCAACATGAAGAAGAGAATATGCAAGTTCCAACAAGCGCTGGAGGGCATTAGGTACTGAAGATGGAGTTGAATAACCTGGAGGAACAACTTCACATCCAGGTCCAGGAAAACCAGTCTCCGTCTTCAGAACGTGGAGCAGCAGGAGCAACTGCAGAGACTGGAGGAGAAAGCCTAGGATCAGCAGGAGACCCCTGAGACCCCACGATGTGCATGTGTGTGGGATAGACAACCGGAGGAAAAGCTGGCCCTGCTGTGGAACGCTCTCCACAGGGTGAGCACTGAGAAGGAGGAGCTCGCCAGCATCCTGGACTCAGAGCAGCAGATGAAGAAACATCAGTGGGAGCAGTAGGACTGCTCAGAGAAGAAGATAGAGAAATGGATAGTGGTGGCTGAGCGAGAGAGAGCCAAGCAGCTCAGGAGCAGCAGGAGCAGTCCCTGGGCCAGTGCAGGAGTTCAGAACCTCCTGTGAATGGCACATTGTCTCCAATGAGCGACTGTGGTCTGAGAAGGAGGCCCTGCAGCAGCACTTAGAGAGGCAGATCCAGCTGCTGGAGCAGCTGAAGCAAGTGAAGGGCTCTGCCGCGGACCGGGTTCTGTCGGGACGACGAAGGATACCTAGGGGAGGAACCTGGAATAGGACGGGGAGATGGCAAACAGACAACTCACACACATTAGGAGTGGATGCTGAGTGCTGAGTGCGATTTAATGCAGAGGATAACAAACTTTTATAGCAAAAAGTCTCCATAAGAAAGGGCAAAAGGTTACATAATCTTGCTGCAGGGCTTCATTCTTGGGCGGTCACCAGTTGGTCGCCTGATAAGCACTTGTTTCCGGCTTCACCTCTATTTTTAAGAAATACAATTGGTTTCGATGATTGTCACCAATTAACCACTACTTTTTTCTATAGAGGCCTTAACTGTCCCATTAAGATCTTTCCTGTTCCTTCTTTAATAGTAAGCACCAAGGAGACTTAGATTTAGCAAGTCTCTTAGTAAATGAGGAAGTTCTTTCTCCTAAGTAGTTATCTCAGCAATTGCCATACATTCTTTCTGTTCTAGCCGTGCCTACAACTTTTTGTAAATTTCTTACAATTCCTTCTGGAGTGACTTTGTGAAACCCCCAATACTTTTATATTTACTTATAACTTGTCTACTAGCCTCCATAAGAGGGGTTTCAGGGTAGCACTTAACTCTGGTGAGTTAGTCATATTTTTAAGACACTCATCAGATATTGGAGTCGTCAACACTCTTAAGAAAGAGCTTTGAATAAGGGAACGTTGACAATGAGTAAGTACAATGAGCAGTAGAAACAGTAAAAGATTAATAGGCACTCTTATGAGGAAAAGATAGGCAGAAACACATCTTTTCCAGGGGTTTTGCCAGCCTTTTCCCAGGAGTAGGCCTCTTAGAAGCCCTATTCTCCAAGGTAGACTTCGGTGAAGTCCCAAAACTTGGAGATAGGTTTCTGTAAAGCCCCATTCTCTGAGGTAGACTTCGGTGAAGTCCCAAAACTCAGA